>NW_008668571.1:0-1681 GCF_000695815.1 Acanthisitta chloris
TCATCAATAAAGATATCAAAGAGCACTAGGCCAGCACTGACCCCTGGGGAACACCCCCCAGTGCTGTCCTGCTGCTCACTCACCGCCCATGTCTTGGTCAGCCTGAAGATGGGAGCACTCTGTAGACCTGACACCACTGCCATGAGAGCATGGAGATTGTTCAGCTCATACAGTTTCTGAGGAAAAAAAAAAAAAAGTCACAATAAACAACATTCCAAGTGCTGTCAGTAATGAATACAGGATAAACAATAACCTAGAAATGAAGAAATCTTGCATGTTCTAAAGTGAAAAGTGACAGGGAACTGCTGTGCATTCAGATCACTTTTATGGCACCTCCTAAGTTTTTACTCCTGCAGCTATATCTTTTTGTATTCACCTGTACTAACTGTTTCACAGTCCACAGAGAACCCTTCAAAATAGGTATAACTACAGACATACATCTTGGGTAACATATTCCAAGTGCCAGAAAGTTCCTGACATTCAAACATAATAAATTCCTTTCACAGCATTCAACAGGATTTTCAAACTTCACATGCCAGAAAGGATAACCCAGTGGTGAATGAGGTAATCATGGCAGCACTTAAGGGCTATGTAGTTAGCAGGGCTGCACCAAAGCACCCAAAAGATTTTGTTGCAGGATGAAATCAAGGAGGTAAATGTCAAAAACATCATACCTAGCATGACTCCTCTGAGAGACAGTTTTTGGGGTATGACAGCTAACTAGTGCAAAGCAACAACTCGATCAAAATTCAGCACAGAAAATATCAGGGTAGAAGAATTCTCTTAAAAACTCTCTACAAAACATTCTTAAGTGCATTTTCTTAGAGATCTGGAATTTTCTTCTCTTTTTTTCCCCTCTCCCTCTGCCTCCAAGCCCATCCATCTGCCTTGGTCAAGCAACTGCTCAAAAATGGTCTGGAAGAAAATGCTGTTCCTGAAGTTCTTCTGCAATATCAGTTGCTCCAATAGCTATGAGCACCCAGAGACCCAAAGTGCACTCAGGGATTTTTGGTGGAGCACACACAGACTGAGGTTTTACCCCTAACAAGGAGGCTTTGATAAAGAGAAATGGATACTCAATCCCAGTACTGTAAATGCTGTTTGGAACATCCACCAAGGTAGGTGAGGATTCCAGCTGGATAAAATAAGGAAACCTTCCTATTGAAGAAATGGTGGAAGTCTTTTTTCCTGCTTGGAACTCAGCCTACCCAAGTTTTCTTGCTTAGGAGGCCTTTTACGAGGTAACAGGACATAAAAGTTAGACTATGATACTGAGTAAATGCTGAATATCTGAGGTGACCTTCTGTTTGGCAGGGTGAAAGCAATACTGCAAGGATGCTTTTCTGGCTAAAAGCATTGGAGAAGGGCAAATGATTCTCTCCCCCTAACACACTGCCAGGAAACTCACAGCCTTTCCTAGAACAAAGGCCTCACAGGTATCCCTCAGAAATGCCCCAACTGATGTCACTCTAGTAGCAATTTCAGGCTGGGTGCTCAGAGCCCCACGATTCCAGCAGATCTTCTCACTATGGGAATCTGTCCACACCTGAAGAAGTGTTTCCCTCTCCTCATCCTCTTTTGGGAGCCATGTGTGAAGAGCAATCAGTATTCTGTGGGGCAAGGTGGAGGGTGTGGATATTTGTCCTGTGCCATTGTCCTACTGTTCTTCCAAGTATTCCTG
>NW_008668571.1:1693-19192 GCF_000695815.1 Acanthisitta chloris
GACAAGAACTCTTTTTCCTCACACACAGAGTCCCAGACAAGGTAACAAAGTTCACTGTCCCAAAGGACACCGGAGCTGATTAAAACTGAAGGAAAGGACTTTCCCAGCTGCTGCCAGCAGTGAAACAGAAGTCAGCAGCAATCAGGATAGTCTGGAAATTCAGTGGGGAATGCACTAGGTCCAATTAGTTCATGCAACAGGCAATAGAGATGAGATAGCATTGAAGGACTGGGTGCTATGCAACAGATAGTGTCAGCACAAAGAATTCACTGTGGAGTGGATCTGCAGCTTCTCTGAAGAAAAAGTAATGAGTGTGACCTCTGGCACCAAGCTGCTCTGATAACAGCTTTGGTTCCAACAGCACCAACTGCAGCAACTTCACGTGAGCAGCTGTATGGAAGCAAAGCCAAGAGAACAGATACAGTAAGTAAACTAACTGATACAAAACACCCTGTACACAGTCTCTTGCCTTTTCAACTGTGATTTTTACAACTCATAGGTAAGCAGAGCTCAGTTATCTAACTGTTAGAGCACACAGCTGTCTCCAAAGCAGCAGCATCCAGCACACACTGTTGCCTGCAGTGCATGGATGAGGCCAGGCATTTCAGGGTGCTGAGCACTCACCACGGGCAGTCCCAGCTCAGTACAAACCAAACCTGAGCTCAGTTGGCTCCCAAGATCTGTTCTGCATTATGACCACACAAGTGAACCTCCTCTCCTCCTGCTGCAGAGGGACATGGACCACAGGGCAAATTTATATGTTTGTATTTCAGATAAAAAACCCAAAACAAAACCAGGAACTGATTTTGAAAAATACATGAGATGAAGATATATTAGCTCATCAGACACCAAAGGATGTTTCAGAGAGATCATTGACAGTTGAGTATTGAGCAAAGGCTATGGAAATCTTGCTGACCCTTTTTTTATGAGCGTCAGACCTAAAGACTTTTGGAGAGATTGAGAGCTCAAAAATGTTTTCTGAATATGTCTATGTTTGAAACCATATTTAGTAAGTTGATATTATTCATGCCACAACTGGAGTGAAAGAGAACAGATCTTTCCCTTCCAGTGGTAAAAGCAAACAAATCCTGACTGTTCTGACTGATGCTGTTTGAACTGATTCCACACGCAGCATTTTGGTGTAAACAACACTGGAAAACACACCTGGTAAATTCTGTTACCTAATAAGCAATAAGTGAAAAAAAATCTTTGCATTGCCTTAATTAAGCTATTTTTGTAAGCTAAACCTTTCATTTCAGGACTCTGCCACTATTTCTCACCGTTCTGCAGAAGCCAAACAGCTATTGGTGTCAACAGATCAGGTATCAGAGATATATTTACCCATGTGCATTCCTGAACTGACCTGCTCAGGTATAAAACCTTTGCCTGTGGTGACTCCCACACATCCCTCCCTAATCCAGACTCTTACCTTGGCAGTTTTAATGTAGTGGCTCAAAACCTCAGCTCGTATTTTTAAGGTCTGTGCATGCAGAATCTCTCTGACAACCCAGAAGCTCACCTAAAAGGAAGAAAAATTGCCTTTTAAAAAAATGCAGAGTTTCAACATTACACTTTGAATAGTTTAATTTCACAAGCAATACATTAAAAACCCCACAGCATTCAACTTCCACCTATCTAGCTGAATACATGCTAGAAGATGCACATGCTCATACTACAAAATCCCAGGGTAACACAGACACTAATGAAAACCTAGGAACAAAGTGTTTTGCTCTGTTATTCTGCTCATTTCACCCAAGATGCCTTATACCACTGCACGGTCAGGCAGTTGCTAAAATCAAATCCAACTTGCATCTAGAATTGAATCTTGATCTTGTTACTCTCTCCCCCCTCCCCATGTCACAGCTGGGAGCCACACACTCCACCGTTTTGGAGAAGAAATGTTCTGGGGCCTGACTCCCTCAGCAAGCATGGGGGTGGGTAGAGCTCGTCTGCCACCTCAGCCAGATGTGCACAAAGACACAGGGATATGTTTTTCTAACCAGGAAATCCTGTTTCAAATCCACCCAGTGTCATCCAGCCTGTGTGATCTACACAGACTCGACTTCAGGCCACACTTGAGGATGAAATCTCACACACACAAAGCAAATGGCAAAACTCTCAAACCTCAGACAATGCTCTCCCAGGAAAATCAGATCATGAAGCAATTTTATTCAAACACTAAAATGGAATTATAGCCACTGGGTTTGCTTTTCCACAGCTTCAAAGCTGCACAATCCAATTCTCAGGGTGAGTTGAACAGCTTCAACCACAGTTCACTGACACCTCCACCACCTCAAAAAAAACTAATCAAACTGATACCACCTGAACAAAACTGGAACAGAAGGTAGGAAGCCTCTGCTATAACCTAGTGTGGTTTGTACTCTTGTTTCTGGCTATGCCAACACACAGCACAATGCCACACTCTTGGTTAGGGTCATAGGACTAACTTCACAGTTGGGGAAAATCCCTGCTAGATTCAGGGTGGGACAGAGCATGGTTTGTGGGATAGAGCATGGTTTGTGGGATAGAGAATAGTTGTTGCACTTCATACTTACACAAATGCCTTATAAAAACTATACTTTAAAATGTTAACATGTCTAAATTCTTATCTTTTCTCCTCTCTGCTCCCCCCACCCTCTGCCCTCATATACTTGAGCACAAAGAATGGTAAAGATGAACACCTTAATAACTGACATAAAGTAGAGGCCAAGAATTATTAAATGGTAACAAATACTTATGTTCACTATGACTTAGGAAGAATATCAATTTCCAAGACTAGTTTTTCCAAAACTACTGAAAATGGTGTATGAAGAAATGAACCTGCCCATACATAAGTATCTTTCAACCTGTTGTGTTGCTTTGGTTTTTCAGTGATGTTAAGCTACTTGTAAACTAGCACTGTGTATGTATTCAGGTTCCTGCCCAAAGTTTCAATCCAAAATTGAAATATCTGTTTCACTCTGTAGTCTGAACAGCATGAGAAGATCTGCACCTCTAGAATGATTCCATTTGCTGTGGAGTTACAGTGACCTGATGAGAACTGGGAGGTGAAAACACAACAGCTCTTTGGAACTGAAAAAAATGGAAGAATGACAAGAAAACCCACAAAAAAATCCCCACAAACATCTTGTATAACAACCACTTTCCTTTGGTCTGTTTGTCCAAGGCTGTATCAGCCAGGAAAGAATTCACCATGGGGATCAGGTTTCTGTTCCCTTTCTTTCTGCTTTATTTTCTTTCATCTTTTCTTTTTAAGCAAAGTATCTCCAGATAAACTGTGTCATCCTCACAAACAAAAAACAGCTCCATGTGAGCAGAATTCCTATACGATACATAAGTGCTGAATACATGAAGTGTTTGACAGTACTTCATACTTTTGTCCAAACAAGTTGAACCTCAGAGTTTGATGCTCTGCTGCAGTTGTCAAACTTTTGTCCAAAACAGTTTAACCTGTTTGCTGCTTTGCTGTGGTTACACTGCTTCAGCAAAAGAACTTTTTCCCCTTGACTGATGGATGAGTTCCTAAGGAGAAGCTCTCCCTTTGAATTTTTTATGTAGATTTTTGCATCATAAAGGTCAGGTAAAGACAACACACACATTGCTGTGCCTTAAACTCCCTGGTCTCTTGGATTTCAGGTGAGCAGAGTGTGGATGGCACAGGAGAACATTTGCCATGGGCCACACTAGGAAACACTTGCCACAAGCACAGAGCAATGCTCAGGATTTGCATAAGGATGAAAAAAACAACATACTCTGCTGGTCCTGGTTTTTGGCTGCTCTTGTCTATTAACTGGAGTCTTTTAGCACCATAACCTTATGTATTTCAAGCTTCATGAAGGTCCTTATTCCCATGGGAAGGCTCCTCTTCCTTCCTTCTGGCTCCTAAGCATATTTTACTGGTTCTTTGTGCCTCAAGTTGACTTTGTGTTCAGTTCCTGCAGCTCTTAATGCACTACACAACTGACAAGGGAAGTCCCTGATGAGGTTCACTGCCTAGCACGGCCCTTCCTACAAAAAACATTCCAGAACACTCAGCACAACTAAACATTTCTTTGAAGAGATAACCTCCATGGCTAAGGAAGACAGCAACTGTTGGAATCACTGGCACATCAGTGAGATCAGTGTCAAAAGTACCAGTGCTTTTACACTAGCCTCAGGCTGGATGTACACTTGAATAGAAGCAACTTCAAAAGCTAGAGCAGGAAAATTTAAATTTAATGAAATAAAAAACACCACCAAAACAAAACCCCAATCTTCAACCAGCCCCCCCAGATTTCAATAAACAAGTTTGCAGTGTAACATTTTCTCTTCAGTCAAGTGGAGAATCAGGAAAGTATCCAAAAATCATTCCCAGACAAGGATTTCAGACATAAGAAGGTTAAGAAATATTCTATGTGTTGTTGATGAGAAGTAATAGGATTTGGTCATATCCTGAATGTTAATCAGGAGAAGTGAGAAAGTACACAAGAACTGAAAGGGAAAAAAAAAAAAACCTGAAAAGGTTAGAAGGTTTGGTCTGAGCTTCAGATGATCAACAGAGATGTCTGAGACTGGGTACAGGGGTTAGGGCTGGGACAGAGCTTGCAAGTCTGAGACACTATTAAACATTTACAAGAGGAGAGATGAGAGCATGAATTACTTCATCTGAAATAGAAAATATGGCTTTACTTAAAAACAGCATTACAGAGCCTTGGTTGGCTAACTGCAGAGCTGGAGTCCTACAGCCTTAATTGTGGAGAAAGCTAAAGTTCTGTTCTTCTTGTAAAAGCTGATTTTATGCAGAGAAACTGTTAAGAAAACAAACCATAAATCTCCAATCCATGACCTGAAAAAATTATTCCAAATAGAGAGCTAAAGAACAAATTTTGTCCAGAAAAATTGTCCGGAATTTTTAAAGTTTGCCTCGAATCACCTTAAAAAGTTAACCATACTGACAAGAGGCTTCTGTTTCCAGGGACAGAAACATCCATGTGGCTCAAAAAACACTCAATTAACACAGAAAGAAATTCCATCTCATTTCTACTCCAGCAATCCTGTCACATGCATGGTCAGCCCTTACCCTGTAATTATGAGTGTCTGTATAAAGGACAGCCAGCATTTATTGGGAAAAAAGGCACTTTTCATCAGTTACTGCTCTTTAGAACAAAATCACAGCTCTTTCTTCAGTCCTGCTTTGGTCTTTCTGTATATCCTGAAGATAAAGTATCTGCTATAACCTTCAAGTGATCAGAAATAAAAGTGATGTGCCAGAACACTTAATCCCACAGACTTGTTAAAGTGTGTACATGGAACAAAGCTGGAAAAAAATCACTCACATGATTGAATCTTCTGGTGAAAGCAACAGCATTCGGCGCAGAACTGTATTTCTCTTTCTTATTCCAGCCACAGCTTGCCAGCTCCTGGGAGAACAAGGGTGAAAATTCACTGTTTTCATTTAGTGCACAACACTATGCCAAGAGCAGAGAGAGACACACAAATCTCCTCACTTTAAAAAGAACTTAACAGAGCAACAATATACTGAGGTAATACAATTACACTTGTTGTGATTCCTTCCACAAACTGAGACTCCACACGTGTCATTTCTGAACTGTGTTGAGTTAGTGGATTTTCATAACTGATCTTTTGTTGAATAAGGGACTTTGCTAATTAATTTCTTCTTACAAGATGCATTTTGCTACCACAGAAAATCCTGCTTTACATGGGACATTTCAAACTGAAGCACCTTGGAGTTCCTTTCAGATCCCTTACGTGGGAAAACAAATGAACACACACGGGAGGCTAAATATTCCTTCAGGTGCCATTCCACAGAGCTTGGGAAGCACAGGGAACACAGGAATCACAGCCTGTGTCACAAAGATTTGCTGGTGGATTACAACAACTTGCAATAAACACCCTGTTTCTACACCCTGCCACACTGGGAAAGGTGCTGCTCATCATCCCCTACCACATGTGCACAGGAGAGCTGTGAAACTTGGTACCAGTGCCAGCAGATCCTCTGTTTGGAATCCAAAACCCCAACTCTATCAGTGCCTTTCAGTCACCCATGAAAGCCTCAGTTTAGGAGCCCTTTTATACAGGTGAAATCAGCTCCACACTGTTTGGTTTCTAACTACAAATTCCACATTGCTTCAGTACACACATCAAGGTGTGGATAAAGATTTTCAAGCTGAATCAAGATGTGGATATGGCACAGGCTGGTAGGAACTTGAAGCAAACTCCCAAATCTACACTGCTTCATTAACCTCCTGTCAAGTGGCCTTTAGGCAAGCTAAGTCTTCCATGCCTGATTTTCCCTCCTGCAAACCAAAATTGTGTCTGCCTTGTTCTGACCTGAGAGCTGATCTTTAGGCCCCTTTTCCTTAGGGGATTAGCACGATTTGGGCACATCAGGCACAAGACACCAAATCTCTGTGTACCTGGGAGGGAGTACTGATGGACAGGTAACACTCACACACACTCAGAGCCTTCAGCTGCTTTTGTGTCAAACCAGTCTCCCTTCCTTACGGAGTTTCCAGGGAAGGCATCACATCCATTTCCTTATGCAATACAGATTTCTTAAGATCCATTACTTTCTAGTTATATTCACCTTTGCTCTCACAGGTTTTCCTTTAGCTAAGTGTCTTATTTTATTCTGCCTTTCCTTTCTATGGATTACAATAATAAGTTTGAACAACCAACAAAATTAAATGTGGTTTCCTGACATTTCTTCTCATCTCCCAGAGACTCTGTGGCTCTGCTCAGACAACAACTTGAGACACAAGAGTTTGGATTCAAAGAGCAGTAAATCCTGAGGTATGGAGTTCTGGATCAGTACATGTAACATGGTTGCTTCCTTCCTTGTGGCCCTTACACCACTGCCTGCTCACCCTGTGGGAAATAGGTTGCAAAGAATAAACTCCCATCAAGCTCAAACCGTGGAATTTCTTTATCAAGAGATCATTAGGAGAAGTTTTAGCTAGTAAAATCAGTGTTCTGATTTTCCCTACCCAGCACTTTGAAGCTCAGTGTAACTAGAGATGAGGCACTGCATAAAAAGCACCCAGAGCTTAGCCAATTTCAACACTCAGGGCAAGGGGAACTCAACATCACATTAGAAAGAGAAGTATACAAACACACATAAGAGGAAAATAGTTTAAAGAATCAGATAAAAGAGTGAAATGCTTTAAAGCGTTGGGAAAGAGCTTTAAAAAAGAGAGAGAGATCCTATTAGAAGATCAGGATAAACATAGTCTGCCAATTAAATGCACTCTAAGGATACCCAGAGAAAAACAAACAGATCGAATGGGAAAATCCTCCTCTTTGAAGGATTAAACCAACAACAAAAACAAAAAAATCAAAACAACCCAAGCAAAAAACCCACAGAAATCCACAAGGGCTGGGAAATAGCTGAAAGCATGAAAGCTGAATCACAACAGCATTTTCCAGCAGAGATCAAACAGGAGCCTTCAAACACATCGACAGGTACACCGATGGTGAAACCAATAACCACAACAAAGGGACTGAGCAGGTTTCTCCACGTGAAGCAAAATGTTCTTCAGGGTGTCACAAGAGTGGCATGGCAAAGCCTAGTGCCAGTGAAACAGCTCGGGAGAGACTGGAGGTGACTGGTGACACCAGAAAGACTTGCACAGCACTGATAAAAGTGGACAATAAACTGAATAATAAACCCTCCAAGTGCAAACCAATGCCCAGAGAAAAACACTAATCCTACAGAGATAAGGAGAAACAAAGTCATGGTTTGTTGCAGTCACTGTGAAAATGCTGAAAACATCAGTTCAAGGTAGGTAAAATCTGCAAGGAATATGGCACTACATAAAAACAGAGCACAGAACACAAATCCTCCATATATTATCCTGATACATCCACTGGTCACACACATCTGGGACATAAGATGCCATTCCAACCAATTTTTGGCTTTCCCAAGATATGAACCAGTTATAAGCAGGAAGTATTTAGCAGATATCTGCACCTGAAACCCAAAACACTATGGTCAGAATAATCAAACCAGGATGCTTCTAAGTCAGAAAGAGCAAACCCCAGAAAATTCATCTCCAGCACTAGCTCAACACTCAAACACCAATGTTATTGCCCAAACAAACTACCAGTTCCAGATATTTTTGGGGTAAAAAACCATCTGCTTCAGAGCTAGAGGATCTGGGACAAAAATTAAGATTTACAGACACACACTCTGCAGTTCCAGAATTTATACTCCGTTGTGAGTTTCTTCACTCAAATTTGAAAGCAAAGCCAATGCAATACTTACCTCTGGCTGAATTGCTTTAAACACAGGCACATCCATTAGTGTTATCTGACCCTGCAACAAAAAATACCACGAGTTAAGCTCAAAATTAGCCTTGCATTCCATTAAGGTGCTGTGCTGCTCAAGAACTGCATTTGTTCTGCTTCCTCTTCTCATCTGGTTGGTAATTTCGGAGGTTTCAGCTCCCACCACAGAGCCATCCTGCAAAACCAGAGAATAAAGTGCTCCCAACTTTACATAAACAAACAATAAACAAACTATGGGAAATTATTGTCAGCACAATCCTGCAGCTATGTGTGCAAGTCAGAGCTTGAAACACTCTAGGAGGAGGAGGGCAAGAAACTAACTTCAGTTGTTTAAAGGGAGTTTCCCTTCAAACTCTAACTGTTCATTCAGGTGTTACACAATTCTAGCAAAACATCCCTAAAATACTGCAACCAATACTTGAACCATAATTGAGGAACTCAGCAAATTAATTGTTCAGTTGCTCAGCAACAGTTCAAATTAAGCACAGGCAAAGCCAGCGAAAACATTTTCATTCTGGGATGTCTGTTTAGCTTAGAAAAGTGTAAAGGGGAACTCAGAGTCACAGAGCAGGTTTAGAATTTTGGAACATATTCACAGAGCCTTAGCTAAGTTTATTTCATCCTGTACAATTTAGGATTGCTGACAGCCAATGCATCCAAAAGTACAAGACCATATGTAGGTAGCCCAGAAACACCAGTGCCACCTGAGTTAAGTGTCACAAATATCCCTTTCACTATGGATCCAGGGACCTTGGCAGTGGCAAAGCTTTACTCACGTTCCCTTGAAAACAAGAGCTCCCCATTTACACACCCCAAGGTACACACTGACAGCTTTGTGACTCTCACAAATTGCCACTGAATGCCACTGTGGATGGCAGAACAGCTCCTCAGAAAGTCAACCTTGCAGCAGGATTTTTGCCATGATGCTCCAGTTGAAGGAAAGAAAGTGCTAAGAGAGGCAGTTGCTTTAAGAAGACTCTGCTCTAACGAGACAACGTGTTTTGCCAAAGATGACCCGATCTTGTGGCACATCTCTTTGGCCTCTATTTCAGACAGGAATTCTGACAATCAAACATAAACACAGAAAAATGTAACAAATCATTGTCCTGGGACTGGCACACCGGCCACAATCATCTGCTACTCTGCAATACAACATCAGAGAAGTAACAAACCCTTCGTGTGTTTCATTTTCACACCTTTGCTGGGCTCTGCGTTAGTCAGATGCTCTTTCTTCCAAACAAGGTTTGCAGACAACACCAGGATGGGCAGGGAAGGCTCCAAGGAAGGACAGGCTGGATTGATGGGCCAAGACCAAGAGTATGAGGTTCAGCTTGGATCACACCCACCCCAAGCAGAGCTGTAGGCTGGGGGCAGTGGCTGGAAAGCTGCCTGGTGTCAGCTCAGGAAGGGTCAACTCTTCCTCTTGATTTCCACAGTCCTGAAACAGCAGCTACAGAACTACATCTCCAGTCTTACATTTGTCTGCTTAAGTCTATCAAGCTTTCTCACAAATCCACAGAACTACATCTCCAGTCTCACATTTGTCTGTTTAAGTCTATCAAGCTTTCTCACAAATCTATTCTCTTGGGTGAAGATGTGGCTGATTGGATGGATCATTAGCTTCTCAATAAAGGAAATTAATAGGAAAATTGGTTGGGTTGGGAAGGTGAAACTAGAAGAACTGACACTTCAATAAAACTCAAAGATAGTGTATTTTGAAAGATCCTTACAAAACACACAGACATTTCAGTGGTTATTAACATTTCGTTGCAAATCCTCCTTGCTGAAACAAACTGCAGTAACAACACAATAAAAGTGAGTCAGGAAACTGATTCACTGTTCACAGGGAAGAGAGAATGCCTAAAAACAAATGCAGTTTTTCTTCCTAGCCCTCCAGGGTCTGTCCTCTTCCCCAACCTGAACTGCCCAGGCTGAATTAGAACATTCTTTGCTTCAGGAGCAACTCCTAAACAAATTGTTACTCTGAGTCAGGATCAATAGCTAATACTGATGAAACAACAAGTGTTATTAGAACTTCACTGCAGAATTCATATGTCAAAATAAAGGCACAGATTTTAAATGGGAATATTAAAAAGGGCATTTCAGCATGACACAGATGTCAAGGTTTGAGATGAAAGCTCATGACTAAAAATATTTGGCACTGCCATTAAGTACATTACAACAGTAAGAAAAGTCTGAGAACTAAAAAACCCTCAGTTTTAACAGAAAAACTTCTTTCTCCTAGTATTGTGTTGATATTAGGCTTTTTTTTTTGCTTGTTTGACACATCTTTCTGCTTTGACTGAAACCTTCAGTAACACCATATATCACATGAGCACTTGTTCAAGGAACACCCCTTATCTAGGTTCCTTTCCTAAAGAGCCTGGAGTTTCCATTAAGGCTTCCAAGTGTTTAACAAGTTGCTCATAACTCAAAGAATCTCTAAGCTGATGGATAAAAAACCCTTTCAGTTTGTAGATATGACAGTGTAACTCACATTAAGAGTTTAAAAATACCTTTGACAAAACAGATTTCTTGACACATTAACTTGTTCCTAAGTCTAACAAGTTAATTTCTCCCCTTTTATAAGGTGCTTGCTCACTGGTGAGTGAAAGACAAAGCCAACTGAAAGGCTGGCAGGCTAATTAATGGCACTTGAAATGACCAAACTTCGACAATAATTTGAGTTTTAGATTCTATACCTTTGCTCAGCTCTAACAGCAACAAAAATCTTCTTGACCAACTGCAGGGGAATTTAAACCCTATATTTAAACCCTAATAAACAGAGCCACCAGTTTGGTTTCTGCAGTGAAGGAGGTACAATGCACTACCTTTTCTCCCTCCAGCCCCTGACCCAAGCCAATACAAATTCCTGGAGAGCTTCCCTCTCCCAAATGTGGTTTAATGCTTTAATAGCCAAACCAAAAATGAGAAGTGTTCACATCAGCACGTTACATGCAGCAAGCCAAGCACAACTCCTCTGCTTCTGGAGCTGCCAGCTGCATAGGTTTAACAAACCCCAAATAATTCCATGTGCAATATAAAACATTGAACTTATCCTTACTTAGCATTTAAATAAGCATTTTCACTATGCAAAGATCGGGAAATTTGTTATTTTCTCTCCTTCCAGAATAATGTGTCTATGAAATTAGTTTATGTATTAAAGGGCTTCATTGCCCAAAGAGTGAGTCCAGTGGAGGTTCTGTGTTTGTCTGCCCTAGATCCTAGAGAATGGCTCAAAATACAATTAGAAGAGGTGTTTTCGTATCTACTCTATTTCCCAATTCTCAGCGTCTTGAAGAGCTCTACAAGAAAAAAATCACCTTTTAAAGCCAGTGAGTGATCATCTTCCAACTAACACACTGGAATGGCAGTGGAAGGTATTTCCCCAGCCTGCACAGCCACAGGAGCCTCTGCATGCAGCAGATGACCTTGTCTGGGGACAGTCTCCAGCAGCCAAGTTAAAAGTGTGTTAGCTCTTGTGGGTGTTGCGATGTTGGACTTGTTAACAATCGAGTACTTCAAAATACTAAAATTATTAGCACACAGCTTCATATAAAGAGGTTTTACCCCTCTCTTGGGGAGATCTGTCAGGTCAGAAACTTTACATCCAGATGACTAAGAACTCCGTTTCAGTGTGTGCAGCAGCTCTGTGGAATATGGAGAAGCTCAACGGAATGAGATTTTAAAGTACTGCCCAAATCTCTCTGTTTTCTATGAGTACACGTGGATTGCTCTCCTTCCATAAAATCCTGAAACTTAAGAACTTCTAGTTCCAGTTCAGACCACAGCATTGAGCTCCCCTCCACACTCCCAGAGGAAAGTTCCCACTGGCTCTGGGCTATAATCCACCTTTCTAGTCCCTAGACCTTCTCAAGCATGAACCCTTCTATAAGGCCACTCGCTGTATGTACCTCAAGTTTTCCTGCCATGCACCTACCCTAAGGACAGGGCACTTCCCTCACAGCTCCTGGACACAGACCCCTCAGTGTGAAAAGACAAACCAAGTTTCTGTCTGAGAGGAAAAACCCAAATGTCTGCGTTTTGGTTATTGAAGAACACTGCCATCACCTGATTTTCCTTGAAGCCATGCTGGTTCAAGCAGCACTTCATAAATTGTTCCTTAATCTGAATTTTTAGAAGGAATTATATTTAAGCCTTCCAACTTGGCTTAGCACTGTCCCTCCAGGCTGCCAGGATACTTTTCCTCCCTGAAAAAATAGCTAAGCCACTGTTAAGCACAGCATCAGCAGGAGAATAATTCTGCTGTCCAGAAGGAACACCAGGGGACTCAAGTTCCTGTGTTGAAACTCTACTTGTTTTCTCACAACATCCACTCCAAAACTTACCATTAATAGTTCTTCCACACACCACAATAAAATTGCTTCTTCTTGCTCTCATTAAGAACATATTAACTCTGATACTCTGTGAAATAAAGCTAACAGGAACACATAGAAGCAGAAGAGCTTTTTCCTCAAAAGCTCCCAGGGCCCTGAGCTTTGCTTTATTCCAGCTGCTCTCAGATGCAGCAGACAGACAGACAGACTTGTCTCAGGCTCCCTGATCCATGGACAAGCAGCTTCAGGAGAGGCCAAAACCAACAGTGCTGCCAGGAACCACACAGCACACAGACCTCACTCCAGGGGCTGGGCAGGAACTGGCTGAGGGGACTGTGACTCTGCCAGAGCCTGCACAGGAGAGTTCTCCTGGGCACAACTCTGGGCCAGTTAGGTTATTTTTGTTCTGTTCCAAGGGGTAAAAAATGAGCTTGTTGAACTCCAAACCTATTTCTGCACTTTTATTACGCAGACAATGAGGTTCCAGAACCCTTGGGACCTGCTGCCTTTACAAAACACACTCCTGTGCTCTTCCTCCAGATACAGACAACTTGGTATTTCACTGTCATAAGAATGACTCTGAGAAGAGTCCTTTGTTTTGTCCAAATGGTTTTAAAATAAACTCTGGTTGGGTATTGTTTCCAAAATCAGCAATATTTTCTTCCAGCAACCATCTGACAAAGCTTAACTGGAATCAAAAAGCAAGAAATACACATACATCTTAGCATGAGCTTCCTTTGCAGCACTTCCAGAGACCAGGGTGAAGAAGAAAGAATCCTTCTTAGATAACTAGTTGGAAAAAAAAGCAATGGATTTATACAGCTGTGCTTCCCTTAATTCTGCCTCAAATATTTACACCACTGTGGCTAAGCTGAAGTACAAAATGGCAAAGTGAGTCAAAGAAGTAATAAACAGTCAAATAATTAAACAGTAGCTGCCTAAGGAATAAGAATTTACTGCAAAGCAAAAAACAAATATTTCCTCAACCTGAGGGTTGGCCAACACCTCAATCTGGAGCTCATGTCCCCAAGCATCTCCCTTTTTCCTTCAGCCTCCCCTTTCTACTGCCACTGCACCACTGACATCTCTCCCCCACAGACTGGGCCCTGGGAACCCAAACCACACTTCTCCCTTCGGCGAAAAGGGAGAGCATTCACTGCCACTGTGCCCACCCTGTCCCCACACAACGTGCCACCAGCAGGGCCAGACACCACGGGGGGGATCCTGGCACCACCCTGTGTGTGGCCTCCAGCCTGGCAATAAGGAGCAGTGACCAGCCCAAAGACAGCTATTTACATCAGAGATGGTTCCCTTATTCCAGCTCCAAAGCTGTCTGGAGAATCCTTGGCAGGAACTAAACACGTCCTACTTTATACTCATTGAACAGGATTCTTGTTGCCCAAATCTATGCAGCATGCAGGCATTGAGTACATCCCCAGGAAACTCTTGGTAAGCTGCAGGGGGATAAGCAAAGGATGAATCTGGAGTGGCAGCAGCCATGCCTGAAGATCTCCCTCGTTTCAGCTGGGCCCTCTGTACAGCAGCCTTCAGCCTCACAGAGAATTCCACCCCCTGCTTGGTAACAACAGCTTAACTGGCTTATTACAGATGTATTGCAATGATAATTTCCAACACTGTTCACACTGCAGCTCTGGAAGGCCTGGCAGGCTTTGGTAGGAAGTCAGGGTGAGACAAAGGAGCATTCCCCAGAACAGCACACACACTGCTCAGGAGAGCTGAGACAACTGCCAAAGGGGAGTATGGAAATAAAATCACCAAGAAGATCTGCACTCAAGTTTCTCTTTGGCTCAGTCAGCAGCTTCTTGAAACTGCAGGATTACAAGGGAGAGCTTTTCTAGTCCAACTTGTCTCTTACCCACTAACTGCCTAAGCAGATTGAGTTTGGAAGTAACAATGATGGCTCTGAGGCAGTGGGAACTGAAATCACATCTGTGTCTCTCGTTGGTACCGAAACCACTAGCATGGATCTTATTTCCAGTGTATCTCAAACTTGATTAGCTTTCAGATTGCTGCTCTTCCTCCTCTAGCATAATTGTACTTGTGCCATCTGCACACAGATGGGACAAAAAGCAACATATCACACACAGTCTGGGCTGAGACTTCACAATGCTCATGGCAATGGTCAGTTAACTCTCTTTATGCCACCCAGGCATTGGAATTCTGTTTCACTCAAGCCAAGGGTCCCTAACCATTAGTCAGACAGCTGTCCAAGTAGCTCTTGTGCAGCAACTTGCTTTTATTGCTGTTTTACCAGCTTTATCATATTATCTTCCCCCTCAATGAATAAGATCCTTAGCCCATGAATTATTTCATCAGTTTACCACTTGAAAATAAATTACATGTTTTTTAAACAGTCTTCACTCAGCCTCCACTGGTGACAGAGGCCTGCAGCCTGCACTACATCCATTTCACAAGAGCTGTCATTAAACTAGAAGCTTTCTGACACTTTGAAAAGCACCTGGAGGGATATCCATGTCCATCCCAGAGGTATATACCCATACCAAACCTCTCTGAAGGCTTTGCCTGCTCCTCTGTGCTGGTACCCTCAGGAGCTTGCCCACACTGCATCACTCTGGCAACTCTCACATCAGCACTGAAATCAGCTGAAGATTTTACACTTCTCTGCTAAGGCAGGACCAAACCCAAGGAGGAGGAAATGGCCAATAAAATAAAAAGAAGTGTCAGGGTCAGAGGTACTTTTCCTCCAAGGGACCTACATTTCTGGCAAATTTACTTATTCCTACAACCTTCAGCAAGAAAGCTCAGAAAAAGAGGACTCAGCAAGCAGGTGCTACTGGCAAAGCAGATCAACCTGCCTGTGGGGAAATGAACATGAACCAAGCAGTGCAGCTGTGTACAGAGACATCAAAAAGGTAATGAAATTAATTAGTTCCTTGCCAAAGGGCTGAACACTGACCCTTTTGCTCAACTGTTCAAAATTCTATCTGTAAAATATTTCACACCCATCTACAGTAACTGACACCTGATACAAAGAACTAGATACTTTCAAAGGAAAAAGGCTTAGAGTGAGAAAAAAGTTTTTCCCCTGTGAGAGTGGTGAGACCCTGTCCCAGGTTGCCCAGGGACGCTGTGGCTGCCCCAACCCTGGCAGTGTTCACAGCCAGGTTGGATGAGCCTTGAGCAACCTGCTCTGGTGGGAGGTGTCCCTGCCCAGGGCAGGGTTTGGGGCTGGGTGATCTGTAAGGTCCATTCCAACCCCTAAATTCTGTGATTCTATGAAGAGTCAAGATGTTTCTTTTGGGGAACAGAGAATAGCAGAATTACACCAGACAATATCAACCAAAAACACAAGCTCAGCTGCATAGTTGTAATGTGAAATGCTTAACTAAAAGGTTCCTGTGTGTGAGTGGAACTCTAACCAGTCTGAGGCTTCACGTGAGAACAGTAAAATATAGGACTTGAATACAGATTCTTATCTAACCAACGTTTTGGAATTAGGTAACATTTAGAACACCCAAAGTAAAAGGTTTCTGCGTATGGGAGATGAAGGATTAGGCAACAGAGCAAAACGATGTTGAAATGTGATACAGGACAAGGCACCTTTGTAATTCTGCTGTTCAAGTGAGTGACAGCAACTCCACAAACACCAAGAGCTCTACTCTGCTGCTCAACAGCATCCACCACTGGCTAAATAGCTGAGCCATGTGATGAACTCATGCTGGCCTGAAGGTAAAATTCCACTTCAATCCGTGCTCCAGCCCCAAATTCCCCAAGTACTTAGATTCCCTTTATGTAGAGAAGTCATAAGATAAAACTGAAGGGATAGCCAGCCCCAAAAATCATCTTCCCATGGAAAGTAGGTGATTCATTGCCCAGCTGTTCCTCTCCAGTGCAAGGGAGAGCCCCAACACACACGACTTAAGCCTCAGTGAGGAATAAATCCCATTAGTTACCCAGGAAGAATGTAGTGTGTAAGTACCACTTCATAATGCAGCTGCTTTAAATCTTCAGTATGCTCATTAAAATCAATTTGCCCATAAATAATTGACTGAAATAGTTAATAACAATTACAAACCAGAGTGAAGTTAATGGGAATGTTTTGGGGGACATGTTACCACATATCAATAATCTCCCCAGGGTAACTCCTCGGGAATCTCATCACTTGAATTCCAAATGCAGTAAGAGCAATAACTTGTTAGCAATTTTGCTAGAACATACTTGAACCACTTAGAGGGACCATCTGTCCTCCTAACCTCTACAAGGTGGGTAGGTAAAACCAAAACAATCACCCAACCATTTGGTTAAACAACTCATTACTCTGCAGACCTAGAAGGAGAAAACACTTCTAGAGTAAGAATTAACAGAGTTAAAAATTAAAACAGCTTCAGAAAAAAAGCAAGTACAGATCAAGTATATTTTTGCAACTAAAATATATAAACTAAATCAACATTAAGCTGCATCACATGTTTAAGAACCTTCAGTCTGTGTTACATTTAAGAGTGTGAAAAATACCTGGACAGCAGAGCCCAAAGAAAGCACTTGGCATTAAACAGGATACAGACCATGAAGAACTAAAGCACAGGATCTGGTTTTGAAAACCAGAAGTTAGGCAAAAAAAAAAAATAGAGAAAATGAGAAGCAGAAGAGAAGTTGCCAAGAAGAGTCAGACACAAAGTAATACAAATCTCTGGAACTGCTCACCGCATATTCCTCTGGTGTCACCTTTAGAACATCAAACACCACTGCATCAAAGCTCTTCTTCAGCTCAGCTGAACCTTTGTCACTCAAGGACTCAGAGCTGCTACTCTTCTGCAGAGACAAACAAAAACACTGAAGATATTTTGGTCCTCTCCTCTTCTTTTAGTCTTTTCTTTTTCACACACTCCCCAAAGCA
>NW_008668571.1:19210-21429 GCF_000695815.1 Acanthisitta chloris
GCACTTTTCTGTAAATCATCAATTAGCAGTCAGTGGCAGGTCACACTCTCTCCTGACAGAGGTTGCTAACATCACAGGCTCTCAAACTGACTTCTGGATTTCTATGGGTTTTCTTCTAGCTGAAGGTGCTGAGGCACTGGCACAGGTCAATTAGCAGTCAGTGGCAGGTCACACTCTCTCCTGACAGAGGTTGCTAACATCACAGGCTCTCAAACTGACTTCTGGATTTCTATGGGTTTTCTTCTAGCTGAAGGTGCTGAGGCACTGGCACAGGTTGCCCAGAGAAGCTGTGGCTGGTCCATCCCTGGGGTTCCAGGCCAGGGTGGATGGATCTCTGAGCAACCTGGGCTAGCAGAAGGTGTCCCTGCCCATGGCAGGGGGTGCAACCAGAGGATCTCTAAGGTCCCTTCCAATCCAAACCATCCCAGGATTCTATGATTTCAAAACACAACAGTATCCCAATGCATAGGGAAATTCCAATTTTGTTGTCAGGAAAGGTAATAACAACAGCAATACCCATAACAACCACACAGTCACACTGAGTTTCAAACAGAAAAAACACCACCAGGAGAAAGATCTGCACCAAAGGAATAGCTGACATCGAAAACAGTATAAACCTCTTCCCATTTCTCTCAAAAGCATGAAAACCTACAAAAATTACACTGAGCCACATGAGTTCCTGTTGAAGACACTTAGCATAAACAATTTTAGTGGGTGGTTTTAAATTATAGTAATTCACATTTGCAAAAATTAGCAGATCCTAGGAGATATGGTTCAAAAGATGAACATTCCATATTGGTTACACTTCTCATATGTTTCATATATTGTTTCCACCTGGAAACAATCCATCTGTGTTTTGAGCAATCATTTCCTCTGGTATAGAGAACACTCATTTAACAATCATGTCCAGTTTTATTTAGATTCTCTGTTGGAAAACACCAAAAACTCCAAACCAGAGAGGCATTTTCAGTAACCAAAGCAGTTACAGAAACATTTCAGTTACAAGTTTTTCCCTCTGGTTAGTCAAGATAGGTAAAAAAACATCACTCACTGAAAGCAAATCCATGTAACTTGGCCGAAATATATCTGACTCAATTTTATCAGACATCATGTAAACATTCAGGCCTGTTTTGCTGAGTCAAAAGGTAACTTTCCTCCAGGAAAATTTTTCAGGGGCATGCCAGAAAATGGTCAGTGCTTCATGAAACAGTACTAAGAGAAGCACAAGAATCTGTACAAAAACAAACAATGGCCTTGGAGGGTGAAGCCAGCTGACTCCACAGAATCACAGACTCGTTTACATCTTGGCAATACTGGTGAAGTTGTGGTGATTATTTGACTCCTTTTGCTAACACAAAGCTCCAGTTTTCCTTTCACGTTGCTTGTGGCACTTCCCATTTCCATATGCACAGAGAAGTGCACAGCTCACACATCTGGTACCAAAACTTGTGTGTGAATACATAAAACAAACACCTCTGTGAAGCTCCAGGGATCCAATGAAGGAAGCAATTACAGTCAGGACTTTGTGGCTCTCATCACTACTGATTGTCATGTTCTACTAACTTCAGCCCATGCCTCTTTTCCTTAACAAATGGAAAACTACATTAGCTCCAAAGCCAGAGGCATCAGCAGATGAGGCCAATCTGCACTGCTTGGCTGACACACACACTCTGAACTCACGAGCTCTTCATTTCTGGAGGGCTGAAGCTTTGGGGGGCAGGAGGGGACCCACATCTATGCCAGAATATAGCTGAAGAGACAAAGGGAACAGCTTTGTCCCCCTGCTGCTGTGTCAGGCTGCCCCTCCACACACACCTGTCAGAGCACAGGACACTTCCCACAGGCCTTGCCAGCCCAGCTCGTTGCACTAGGACCATCTATTTTTCTTAAAATTTGAGAAGAAAAGCTGCCTTGCCTAGATGTCATGGAGGAGAACAGAAAAAAAGGCAGCTCTGGCTCTGGCAAGGCTGTAAGTGCAAGCTCAGGCTCTATTTTGCTACACAAAGATCAGAATTTGAAGTTATTCACATCTAAACTGTGGTGTGTGAAACCAAGACACGAAACAAGAGTCTGGACAAGACCTTTTAGAAGAAAAGCTTATATTTTAGTGCATTTACAATAAAACTGGAGTACTTCTGTTCGTTCTGCAGTAAGTGGGGTTTGCAATCCTTACCTCTGAAGCAGTAGCTGCAATATTAACACTGCTTGACTGCCCGTTC
>NW_008668572.1:0-7002 GCF_000695815.1 Acanthisitta chloris
ATTATATATATAACAAATACAGATGTTAAATATTGGATGAAATGTGACATTTGATAGAGTTGAAACCTACAGTAAACACTGCTAATAGCAGAAGTGTCATTGTAATAGTTCATGGCTTGGCATTCCATAAGACACTGCAAATTTTGTAAGAAAAACCACCTGTGGATCCTGAATTGTCCATTCCTCAAGCAGTGTTATTTATATGAATAAAGATTTGGGTCTTTATTAGTAGAGTTGGATTCCCTGAGTCTTCTTATTTTGATCCCAATCTGGCAAAAGGTTTGCCTAATCAAACCAAACAAAGCACAGTTATGGAATACCAAGAAAAACCAAAAAAAGTATAAAATCCTAAATTTTGAATCCATACACTTTAACCAGATAAAGAAATTCTAAAATTCAGCTGAAAATATTAAGCTGGAAGTTAGAGATGCTGCAAGATGTGCCTCTAGGCATGATTTTGTTCTTACTTTTAAAAATTTCCTCATAAAAACAATTGCCTAAAGTGGCCTAAAGCCAAGCCAAATTGTTAATTAAAAATAGTGGTTTTTAAAAAGTAAGTAGTCATAGTCTATTTACATTTAAGTAACAAAGAAAATGCAAATGATACCTGTCACTGCTATGACTTTTTTTCCAGCTAAAGGTCTTTCAAACTGTACACATCAAAAGTTGTCTACGAGTGCTACATAGGAGACAGACATTCAGCAGTGACACAAGGTAAAACAGAGCCCACTTGAACCATCACTCTCAAGATTTATTGTATTCTCAAACATGCAGGGGTGTTTTGTTTTGTTTTAAAGAAGAAGCTTTTTGAATCTACAACATCCATAAATGTTTCTGAAGGATTTAGCAAAGCACCCATGACTTGTCAATGAACTGACAAGGCATGAGCTCAGTGAGGGACAGAAGACAGCTCCACAGCCAGGCAGATATCTCCAGATCCTGACAAACCAGACAAGGAGAGCAGCACTGCAGGTCATGCACACAGCTAAAGGCAGCTGCAAACCAAGCTTTCAAAACAAAAGCTTCCAGACAGTGCATTAGACTGTAGAAGAAGCTGTGAACTCAGAACTTCTCTCGGAAAACTTGAAATCTAAAGGAATTTTAGGAGAAGTGTAGCAGACAGTTTCCTCTCCCTCATGTACTGCTACAAGTGTAGCAGCCAGTTTCCTCTCCCTCATGTACTGCTACTGGCAGCTGTGAAACAATACAAATGCAATTTGCACTTGAACCAGATGTTTCAACCTGAGGCAATGCGAAATTATTTCCTGTTCCTGAGAACTGCTTTAATGGATTCTTAGCGTTGGTAATGCTTTTCTGGAGTGCTACAAGTAGGCAGATTTGGCTGAAGAGAAACATTCAACTCTTACAGCAGTTTTGAAGTGCCTCCTTCTACTGAAGTGAGGCAAATCCATAGAATCTTAGAGTCACAGAATGGCCTGGGTTGGAGCTAGATGGTCTTTTAGGTCCCTTCCAACTCAGGCCATTCTATGATCTTATATGAAGTTCTGTGGAAAATAAACCACTGCCCTGGTGACAGGTCATCAAGCTACTCACTCAGAAAGAGTATTCTCTTAATTTGTCCCTCTGATCTGCATCTGAAACCTGCCATTGCGAGGAAGGTTTGGCCCCAGCCACTGAAGTCCAAACTTTTTTCCCCCCAGTTTCCTCTAAAGTGGCTTATGAGCTCTAACTTTAACCTATGCTTAATTGCTGTGAGAAGAGAGGCTGAACATTTAAGTATTTACATATTTGTTTAAACCAATTAAAAAAATAACCTAAATTCAAAAGTGTGCCTGGAGTGTGCATGACAGCATCTGGTTATAGCTGTAAATATTAAATATTATATAGCTGTAAACATGTGCATTCATTTTTAATTCTCCAAATAAGCACTGCAGCCTTGCATTTACAGCATTCTCTTTAATGCTACTTTTAAACTAGTTCTAATGGCTTTATGGAGACTCACAAAACCTTCCTCTCTCAGTTTTTACGTGTGAGGTTTCATTTTTTCCCTCCTTCTCTTTTTCTGTTTGCAGAGTCCATGACCCCCCGTGATCCTGCAGAGAACACTGCTCATGTATCTGATGACAAGTGTAAGAATGCAGACTGCCAGTTCCGCTGCACTCAGGAGTCACAGGAGTACACCTAAGGAATTCTCTATGTGCTACCTACAGGATTGCACTGGGTGATTGAAGTGTTACCCAGCTCTGAAATACTGATAGTCTTGAGAGGTCATGTCACTGATAAAAGAAGGAGCTGCAGTTTGCTCTGTGCTTTAGGACTGAAAACACAAAAAGCATGAAATCACTCTGTAGAGATAAATTAGCAAGGACCATTGCTCTCTAGTGATTCATTTATTTACCACCAGCATTTTGAATTCCACTCCTTTGCTACCTGCAATAGTCATCATTTGTTTCCTATAGTCCTCCCACTGTTAAGTCACTCAGATCCTCCCTCATGTTTCTAGCAACTAGAAAGAAACATATACACTTCTGCTCTTATCCATGGAGAAAAATACATTCCCTGTGCACTCATTGAATTTAACTACTTGCTGCGTTCTAGGAACTTGAGCTTATAGTGTATATGCACATTATGTTACACCAGTAATTGGTGGGGAATGGGGCCACATCCAGTTGGGGCCAGTCACTAGTGAGTTCCCCATTGCTCACTATTGGGCCCAGTCGTGTTTGACATCTTCAGAGCTGATTTGGATGAGGGGGTTGATGTGAACTGACCCTCAGTCAGTTCACAGACAACACTTAGTCAGGCAGAAGTGTTGATCTGGTGGAGGGTAGGAAGGTTCTGCAGAGGGATCTGGACAGGCTGGATCGGTGGGCCAAGGCAAATGGTGTGAGGTTTAATAAGGTCAAGTCCTGAGCCCTGCACGTGGGTCCCAACAACCCACAGCAGCACTCCAGGCTGGGGACAGAGTGCTTGGAAAGCTGGAAAAGAATCTGGGGGTGCTGGTGACAGTGGTTGAACGTGAGTCCAGGTGTACCCAGGTGGCCAAGAAGGCCAAGGACATCCCTGGAGGTGTTCAAGAAACACCTGGATGTGGCACTTAATGCCCTGGTCTAGTTGATAAGGTGGTGATGGGTCACAGGTTGGACTCAATGGTCTTTTCCAACCATAATGATTCTATGAGTGTATCAGTCCTCCTCCAGCTTGAACTAGCTCCTTCCCTGAAAGAAAATATTTGACAAAGATCGATTTATCAACAAATTAGAATTTGTGCCACTAATGTTCTGTAAGCAACCTGTATCCTGAATTTCTGTAGAATTTCTGTAGAATTTTGTTGCCAGTCTTTTCCTCCTAATGCAAACATTCCAGGCTTCACAGGGACAGCTAAAGGAGAAATACCAGACTCACACCAGTCCATGGGTCTATGTTTGTCAGTTCAACCTAACAGTCCCAAACAGGTCATTTCCACAGTAAACATCTTGAATTTCTCAGTGGAACTCTTGAAAAAATTAGGAGATGGCAATGTTTTTGTTTTGTTTGAAGCACAACAGACTTGTTCCAGGGAAAGGCTCTTGACATTCGGAATGAGTTGTGGGACTTGGAGAGCGAGCTGAGCTTGGCAGAGTGATAAGCTGACTGACTGGCAATAATAGATTAAAAAGTGTAGGAAAGATATGATTTGAACTAGACTTGAAAAGCATTTTAAGACAGCTATGAAGTATGAATGTTAAATGAGTGAGGTGAGAGAAACAGAATTGCTCTAGCCTAAAAGACAAGATAGTTCAAGTTTTTCTGTGCCCATTCTGAAAGACCATAGGTGAGAGGGAAACGTGTCACAGAGGCTTGGCCAAAAGGCAGCCTCCACATAGCAAGAAGTCTATTAAATTCAGATAAAACCCTTATATTTTTTGAGTGTTTCTCACAACAACATGGACTTGCTCACTGACATCCAAAAAACATAAAAAGAACCTCCTGAAGTGAAGAATCTCCTCACCTATTCCTTCTTAAGGTGTTTTCTAGTGCAAGTGAGAGGAAATCAGACTTTTTCCTGGCAAGAAATTTGTCCATATTTACAAATATCTTTAAAAACCACTGCACTTTAATGAACTGTCAAGACTATTAGCTGTTTAGAATGTTTTAAGGTGTTAGCTTTTATTCACACTAATTGTTAGACAATGTTTTTGGCATGTTCCCTGGATTCCCAGGCAGCAATGAAAACATCTCCCACTCATCTCATATCAGATGCTGTGTCACCATAAATTGATCCAAATCAGTCATTCCATCAAAAAAAAAAAAAAAAAGTCAGCTTCAATAGATACAAAAATACATGTGTTTTTTCCCCCTCAGTCTGAAGGGAAGCAATTTCAGGGCAAACAGGGAAGTTGGAAAATCCTACATAAACTTGAATGGACAGTTAAACTTTTTTTCACATCTGTGGAATAAGTTTAGCAAATGGAATAAGTTTAACATAACTTCCATGATGAATGACTACTTCTATGCAAGCTCTTTATTACATCTAGCAAGGAAGAATATAACTTTTACATGCTTCTGCAGTGGTTATTGTTTTCCCCTTCCCTTTTATGCTGATGTTTAGTGTCCATATTTTCAGTGAGGAAATGTGATGGCTATTGTATGCCAAGAAAAGCGATAATTAGTATTATATGACTGCCTTTATGTTGTCATGGCTTTTCCAAACTTCCTTTCACACAGTTCCCTAACCCACTGCTGTAAGGACTCTTGCAAAATGGAACCCTTTTTCATTCCAGCACAGGATTCAGAGGATTTTTCCAGTTTTTAAAGATTCATACATTTTAGAGAGATTGCAATAAAGTTAGACCAGACAGATTTAGTTTTTGCTTTCTGCTGGACCAGAAATGAGAAACCTGGTTGCAGGTAAGCATCCTAATCTAAGTATAAACCTAAATTTCTAGACACTTGCCTCAACTTCAGCTTTTAATAGTTTAAGCATTATGTAAGCAAAGGAAAAATGCTCCAAAACTGCTTGAAAATTGGACACAACTGCTTATGGAGTAGCTAAAAAGCAGCAAACTCACCAATTATTCCTTTCTAACTTTCCCATTCAGAAGTAGCTGGAGACATATGATGCAACTCCACACGTGAGAGAAGAAGCAATTTCACAATAGGTGAGGATGTCATTCCACACAGCCCAACAAAACACTTGAAGCGCTGGATCAACCAGGCTGCATGAGCAAATTTCAAAGCCTCAAATCTCTGACTAAATTTAGTTACAACAGAATTCCACATGTACATACAACTTTTAAAGAACAGGTTCCCAGATGTTTATCCCAGTAAAATTGCTTTGAAAGAAAGATTGCTGTCCATGACGCATGCACCCAGGAACAAACACAAAGGCAAGAAACAGCAACAAGCCAACACACACCCAAGTTGGAGTGTGCCAAGGCAGGTCTCAGGAGCACACCTCCAAGCTCCTACACTCAGAGCTCACCAGCAGATAATTAGAAATTAGGTGTCCTTCACTTCTCCCAGAGCTTCAGAGCTCAAATACCTTCAAACAAACTATCCCTGCTCTATGGTCCTCTGAATACAGCATTAACCTGGGACTGTTAGGTGCAATTTCCTTCTCAGCCTGATTTTATAGAATATCCTGAGTTGGAAGGGACCCACAAGAACCTCCAACTCCTAGCCCTGCACAGGACATCCCCAACAATCCACTCCGTGCCTGAGAGCATTGGCCAAATGCTCCTTGAGCTCTGTCAGGCTTAGGACAATGACCACTGCCCTGGGGAGCTGTTCCAGTGCCCAAACACCCTCTGGGGGTCACTTGTCAGACAGAGCAGAGATCAGAGCTGTCCCTGCCCTGCCCTTTGTAAGGAAGCCCTTTGTAAACTGTGACTTGGAACAAGTTCAGTCTAGGTCCCACTTCTTAATCGAGTGCCACAGCAATTAGGCAGTTGTACATGGAGGTGGATCTGTGGAACAGAATTTACACTGCTGTCTATCACACAGGAGAGGAGTGCTGATACCAACCAGCCTTAAAGACTAATCCATCCTTTGTTTAAGCTGTGATGATATAAGGTTACTTGTAAGAATCAAAACATTCACCCTTGAGCTCTGGCTATAAAATTATGCAAGCACAAACCAAATTTTTTATCTTTTTATTATTTACTTTTATATATGCAAGATTCATTAATGGTTGCATATGGAACTGCCTTTAATTACCACATAGCTGGGCTTGTGTCCTGGTTTTGGCTGGGATAGAGGTAGTTTTCTTCCTAGCAGCTGCTCCAGTACTGTGTTTTTTTGGATGCAGTATGAAACTAATGTTGATAACACACTGATGTTGTGGTTGTTGCTGAGTAGTTCTCACCCTAAGTCAAGGTGTTTTCAGTGTCCCACACTCTGCCAACAAGGAGCTGCACAAGAAGCTGTGGGGGAGCACAGCCTGGACAGCTGAGCAGAACTGGTCACAGGGATATTCCAGACCACAGGGCATCATTCCCAATATGTAAACTGGGGGAGTTAGCTGGCAGGGGCCAATCACTGCTGGGGCACTGGCTGGGCATCAGTCAGCAGCAGCTGGTGAGCAATTGATTTGGGCATCAGTTGTTTATCTTGGGCTTTATTTCTCTCTTTTTTTTTCTCCTTGCTGTCTCTCTTTCCATTGCAACTATTATTGTATTATTATTGTATTTTGCTTTATTTTGATTATTAAACTGTTCTTATATCAACCCATGAGTTTTACCTTCTTTCCAATTCTTCTCCATATCCCACTGGGGAGGGGGGCAAGCAAGTGGCTGTGTGGTACTTAGTGCTGGCTGCGGTGTACCAGCCCGGTCTGCTCGGCGGGATCAGGGAAAGGTGATTTTGAATTACTCTGGACAGTGGGAGAAAAACTTCAGTTCTCAGAAGGTTCAAAAATAAATAATTTTTACTTGGGAACTTTGGGTTACCCGTGTGGAATAAGACACTTGGCAAAGGGAAAATCAGTAAACTTCACAGCATTCAGACATTCTGAGCAAACTTTAACTCTGCATACCTGAGAGAACAAAGCCTTAGCGGCAC
>NW_008668573.1:0-16789 GCF_000695815.1 Acanthisitta chloris
GGATGGGACGGGACGGGACGGGACGGGCAGCCCTGCGGACACGGGGGATGCTCACCGCAGGAAGAGTGATGACCCTGGAGACAAAGCCTGGGGCCAAGGGTATGGGCTGCCGTGGAGGTGAGAGGGAAAGGATTCGGATTTCATGATTAATTTTTTAGATGACGAATGTGATAGTGCCCTGTTTGTCTCATTTTCTAGGTTAAGGTGATATGTGCAATATTTTTTACTAATAGTTCATAGAATCATAGCATTTTAGGGGTTGGAATGGACCTTATAGGTCATCTAGTCACAACCCGCCCTACCATGGGCAGGGACACCTCCCACTTGACCGGGATGCTCAGAGCTTCATCCAGCCTGGCTGTGAACACTGCCAGGGTTGGGGCATCCACTACCTCCCTGGGCAACCTGTGCCAGTGTCTCACCACCCGTACAGTAAAAACCTTTTTCCTAATACCTAACCTAAATTTCCCCTCTTTCAATTTGTACCCATTGCCCCTTGTCCTGTCACTGCAGTTCCTAAGATTCTCCCTCTGGCTTCCCTGTAGCCTCTTCAGATACTGGAAGGTTGCTATGAGGTCTCCATGCAACCTTCTCTTCTCCAGGCTGAACAGCCACAGTTTCTACAGCCTATTTTAACAGAGGAGATACTCCACTCCTCTTGTCAACTTCATGACCCTCTTCTGGACTTGCTCCAACAGTTCCATGTCCTTCTTATGCTGAGGGAACCAGAACTGCACACAGTATTCCAGGTGGGGTCTCACAAGAACAGAGTATAGGGGGAAAATCACATCTTTTCACCTGCTGGACAGACTCCTTTTGATGCAGTAGTTCCTATGTTTGGTTTGTATGTGAAGCAGAATTAGTAAAATGATGATAATTTTCTTCAGTTTATCTTTTGCTTCTATCTTCTTCCCCCCAACCCACCCAAACCCGCTTCTTGCAAGTCTCATGGGGCCATCACTGCCAAATGTTCTAGGTAGACATTTGCCACCATATGCACCATTAGGGTCACTTTGTACAATATTAGCAACAGAGGGAGGATGTGTGGGTGATTCATAGTTGTTTCTGGTAATCAGTTCATTATGTGACAAATCAAATGTGTACCTCCATCTCCCTTGCAAATAAAGGGATAATAATGTGTGTTTATCTGGCAGAAGCATTGTCAAAATCAGGTAATTGCTTTTAAATCTTACAATTGAAAAGTCTACAAAAGTGCTAAGCACATTAGCTTATTATCACTAAAGAAACAGAACTGACAGGAATTCTTCTGGCTCAGTTTCAGAGACTTGTTTATGTACTAGACTTGCCCCTCTTGGGGATATAAATATGATCACAATTATTTCAAACATTTTTGTCTTAATGTCAGGATGATATCTCACTGCATCACTTGTCTTTCTGTAAATGTCCATTTTCTGTCTTTCAGTGAATGTCCATTTTGTTGTTTTTATGGGTTTTTCAAGACTTTAATGAGACACATTTGTTTCTTCACAGATTTCTCAAAAAGTGAAATGGAATTGTGCTTAGAAGCAATATATCTTTGACACATCAGAGAGCATCAGTGTAATTGCCAACGGTGCTTCTTCTGTTTATGTTGTTTTTCTAAACAGTTCACTAAGATGCTATTGACTACAATGGATTGAGAGACTTCAAATGAAGAAAGCATTAATAATGGAAGACTTCAGTTATCTGCAAATAGAATTCTGTTTATCATAAGAGTGGGCTGTCATGCAGACAGCACATGCATATGCACACATACGTCACTGCTTTTTGGAGCAAATCCTCACAACAGGTTAATCCATCCCAAGAACACAAGGTTTGTTAGTGATATGCTGAGTAAGGGTCACTGTAACACTAATTACATACATATGCTAAGGAAAAAAAATTTAAAACCTCCTAGAAGTTGATCTGAAAGAACTAGAAATTGTTGTTTACTGTAGTACATAATCAGTTCTTGAAAACATCTCCAGTTCCAAAGGAATAGCAAGTAACAAATATCACAGCAGCCTCTAAAAGTCTGTGCTTCCTGAACACTCTAAGACAGCTAATCTCATTTTCTACAAGGCAGAACAGTAAAAACTGGAAAGAATTAGGAAATGCCTATGACAGTTTATAGAAGAGTAAATGTGGGGTTTGCATTGGAAAATCAAGCCTAACAACTCTACTAGAAGAACCCAATAAACATGTGGAGAATATAGATCATGTGCTATTCAAAGACTTCTGAGTCACCTGGAAGAAAGAGATAATGATGGTGCTTGCTGATTGCTCATAAGTATTCGTGGTTGTCAAAACTAGAGCTAGAGTATGGATACCTGCGGAAAATTTGTCCACTCACTGCAGAGCTATGAGATAATGAAATGGAAACTAAATTTATTGCCATGAAAGTCAAAGTAATGTATTTGGGAAAATTAACCCTCAAAATGCATGTGCAGTGACAGTTAACATTAGCAACATTGTCACTGGGTTACTGGATACAGCAAGGTTAAATGCACTAGGAATTTTCAGTTAAAAGACAAAGTGATTAAGGGCAAATATTATGGAAGATGATAAAATTATGAGCTTTTTAATTGCCACAGGATGGCTTTTTGTCAAAAATGGAGTTGCCATGTTTCTAGACCATAGGTCAACAGGGGCTCTTGAACACAGTCATCCAAATGTGACCAAACCCTGGCTCAGGAGTTTTCTAAACCTTTAATTCAAAGAAAACAGGGTGATATAGCAAGGAAGAATCATTCATTATATGCTTATTATAATCATGTATAGGACAGTCCAATACCTTCATTATATGCTCATTATAATCATGTATAGGACAGTCCAATAAGTGTCCATTATTAGACTCTCTAATAGAGAAGAAAATTTAATAGATGGACTTCTTGTCTGAGGCACTGTAGTACTTCTTGTTATAAGTGACAAAGCTGAAAAAAAGTGAGCTTCACTTAGCAAAAGAATAAGCTTCAAAATCTTAAATATCATCACTCTATGACTCTTAGAGGGCTCTAAATTATGAACATCTTTTGTGGTCAGTTGCTTTCTCTGGTCAAAACAACATGAGTTAAGCCTGAGTAGGGTCTTCAGTAGAGTGTTGTATTATTGCATAAGGAGTGAGCAACAATATGAAGAGAAGGGAAATTTGCACAGTCTGTTAGTTTTCTTTGACATTTTCTACTAGTCTGGATTTTTATGGCAATGTTACAAGTCACATAGCAGACAAATGAACTGTGGAAGCAGTACAAGTTTGAGATAATGAATATTCATTGGGTCAATTAGCAAATTAAAAATGAAAGCTTGGTAGGTTTCAGTGACAGTGTTGCAGCTGTCTTCCATATTCGTACAATAATATGTAATCAAGCTCTAATGAATTCTTTGTCTTGATAATATTTTTATTATGCTGTTATGGTCCTTAATGTTTCATGTATGGTCCTCTGTGATACAGGATTTAAGAGTTCCCCTTCTTATCAAATTAAATGGATTCTTTATTAATCTAACCACTTATGAAGGTGTTTTACATATCAGTTTTTGATTCTCAGCCTTGGATAATATCCTAGGTGTTCCTGATCTGAGTTATAGCTAAGGCTAGAAATTGAAATTAAAAAATGTTTACTTGATAGGAACATTTAAACAAAACATCACGGAACATGTCCAGGTATACAACTGTTTCCTTTGGATAAGGCCAAATTCCCGTTTGAGCTGCTAGAATTGTGTGCTGTTACATAGTGGTCTAGTTTATAACCACTGTAAGAGGACCATTAGAATTAATAGCATGAATGGCCATTTTCTTGATGGATGGAATCTTTCAGATTTCATCAGTGATGACCCTAGTGCATCCCTGTCAAACAACAGAGTATTTTCTCTGGCAGACAATGTGGAACACTGGTCCTGTAAAGGAAACTTACTGGCTAATGTCTTTATAGAGTCAAAGATGACTGTTTTAGGCAGGCTAACTGAACAAAGGCAGGCTTGTTCATGCATACACTCAAATTTACCACCCTCAAGCAGACAGGTTTTACCTACTACTGCTAGCATGTCCTCTGTCCTAGCACATAGTGCTGTGCTTACTGTCATGCTTCTGCAAATCCCTGTGACAAGGCACATCTGCTCCCATGTGCAGCACTGCTTCTGTGGCTGTTAGTGCCCTTCAGTTCAGCTATCCTGTCTCTAGTAAACTGCACCTGAATTCACACTGATAAATAAGAAAACATAACTTAAGTCTACAAAAGATGTTAGTTTTCTCTCACGTTGACTCCCTCCAGAGCAGCTCTTTGCTGAACTATGTTGATAGTGGAAGTGTAATAATAGATATATTACCCTGGCAGCCCTAGGCAGTAGAATCAGGCAGGATTGAGAAGGTAGCATGTATGTGTACGCACATCTAGTATTCCCTAGTTTAAGCAGTTTCTGCTTAGGTAGTCACACTGAGATCTTGGAGAGTATAAGGCTAGTCATACTTAAAGAAGCTTTAATGTATTGTTGGTGCAATGTATAACAGCTCTAAACTCCATTTGGCAGCGACTCCTTTATTTGTGAAGCATTTCTCAACCCTTTGTCAGCATGACGTGTCACTGTCTTACATAAAACACTCTCACTACGTTATTCCAGTATTGTTTTTGGTGTGCTAACAGAAGCTGGAAGCACTCACTACAAAAAAATAAAGACAATATACTCATGTTGTCCATGAATTGCTGCATAGACTGTTTTGATTTCTTTTGCTTTTAGACTAATGGTGTTTCTAAGTGACTTGTCTATTGAAAATGGTCTACATTGCTAAAAAAGCCAAAAGAAAACAAAAACAGACTGTAACCAGTGTTTACATGGAGCTAGCAGAAACCTGAAAGACAGTAATATAAAAGGGAAACTACTTCTTTGTAAACAGCTTGAAAGTAATCCGTTTAATTTAATAGTTTCAGTTTGGGGACATGATATTTTCTGAAGTGCAACAAGGATTGCATTTAGCACTTTAAATACGTATCAACAAGAAGCATTTTGAAAAATAAGAACTTTAGGAAAGGACTAGGAATAAGTGATTCAGAGAGTGCGAAAGAGGAATCATTCAAACAAGCATCCATTCCTTAGAAAAACTGGAGACAGTCAAGGAAAACTTGTCAGTCATCAACTCTGAGCCTTATCCCTTAGAACGAAATCAGTTCACACTCAGTCTATGGTCATATTTCATTTTGTTAAAGTTCATGCAGTTCTGTAGAAAGTATCTGGATTATAAGTAGCTATTTTGACAGAAGTGTGCTAGTAAGTTTCCCCAAATTTCAACTCAACAGGAAGCACTATCAACTCTGTCTTTTCTGAGCTTGCAAAGTGCTGCATGAAATTAATAATGGCTCACAAAGAATGTTCCCAAAGACACCAGTAAAATACTTAGAAACAAGATTTTCTACAGTAATACAGGATGCATTGTTTGTGTGCTACTCTAGTAAATCCAAGCTATATTTATTTATAGTTTGAGTAAATTCCTTTAAAATAATACACTGGTCACGAGGTGAATTTATATCTAGAGCGTATTTCCATGTCAGCAGCAAGAGACATCTCCTTTTAACTTCTGATTGCAATGCACATGCTGTGGGACAGGACCCTTGCAGATAAAAGTATGTTTTTTCCTGCCATAAACTTTAGTGTATGTCATGCTACATTTATCTACCACCTTCCCACCTGAGCACCCATTTTCCTTTCATTGATTTTTAGAGCCAAGTACTTTACAGAACATGAGGGAGAAGGGTAAAAACTGTCACAGATTACTGCCTCAATACTGCCTCAATACCAATCAATACCAATCAATACCAATCAATACCAATCAATACTGCATCAATACCAATGTTAAGATGACCTACAAAACAATATAATGATTCCAGGAACCATATTATATTAAGGTAGTAAACTAAATCAAATGCCTGCTAACAATACTTGCTTAGAAATACAAGAGGAAAAGAAAGGATTCTGCTAGTTCTGCCAAAAAAACCCAAACCCCAAACACTTAGGTACATTCAGTTTGAGCTATGAAGAGTGTAGTGTACTACTCACATCTTGAGTATTGTTTGAAGTGGGAAGGACATAGGGTTTGAATGGGTACGAAGGCAAGTAAAATTATTCAGAGATAGAAAACTGTCTTATGAGAGTGAAACTAGAAGGACAATATTTAAATCTGAACTGAAGAAAGTTGATGAGAGATATTACAAAATCAGGAAGGTTGTGGGTAAAAATGGATACAGAACTGTTATTGGTCAAATAATGTATAATGGTATACTAATTGAAACTAGTAGGAGATTGATTTTAAAGGGTTGAAAGAAAATCCTACTTTATACACTGGGTAGGGAATTTCAAAGAGTTTTTATCACAGGATCTTATGAAAGCAGTGCAAAGAGGGATTAGCTAAATATGTGGAAAACATGTTTATAAGCATATACTAAAGGCAACAATCACGGGTGTGCCCTCTAACTGCTAATTGTATTGATTGCATGTGCTGGGGCTGTGAGGGGAAAGGACCACAGACAGTGTCAGTCTTGCATGCACTGTCTACACAGCATTTTCTGTTGTTGTAATAGAACACTAAGCTAGTTGAAACGTTGTTTAGAGCCTGTGGACAATTTCTTGGACGTTATGGTCCTCTGCTCTGGCTGTGTTTTTGGTTGTTCTTTTCATTTCGCTTCTTATTCCTCTCTTCATAAGGTTTGCCTTGCAGTTTGATGCTTATTCCAGTCAAAAAAGTAATTAAAAATACTAAGCCTTATGAAACAGAGTAAAATTGACAAAACCCACGGACTATTGCAGGGCTTTCAACAAAACCATGAATCTTGCAGAAAATGCATGGGAAGAAAAAAAACTTGCCCCACAATTTGTAAATATGGTTAAATTACTGATGGCCCTAAGCTAAGGTTTGTGCTGGAAAAATAAAAAAAACCCAAACATTTCCTTTTAGGGTATTGTTAAGATTCTGTGAGAAGCATCACATAGTTGTCTATGACTTTTATTAGCTAAATGCATAGGTAGTTTTATGTGTACCCATTTGAGGTACACATAAATGTAATTGGGCTACCCTGCAGTGCAATTTACATCTTCTCAGACAAAAGGTTTATTATTGTTGGGAATGTGCCATGTAGAAATAGCACTTTCTCTTGAAATGTACAGATGGATGGATGGGTAAAAAAAAGAGTAAGAAAGAGAAAAATATTGGAAACAAACTGTACTGGAGAAGGATATGAATTCATAGACTGTTCATGGATTTTCTTCTGTTCTTACTGCCTCCTCATTTATAACGCTCATTGAGATATGACATTTAAAAAGACATTAACATTAATGTTATGGATATTGCAGCATGTTTAACTGAGTTAAAATATCTCTTGAAGTAAGTCATTCTACTTTACAAAACAAATTTGAGAACACATCACTTCTATATATGATCTTTGATAATAATTTATTTACTTTGACAATTTTAAGTCATACCGAAAAATTCACATTCCTGTGGTGCCAAATAAACTTCACTGCAAGTTAAAGGAATAAACAAAAGCAATCTGGCATAGGTACTTAAATGTCTATCTCTGAAACGAATCATTCACCAGCAAAGGCCCTTGGGTTCCATGCAGCAGAGGGCAGCAGTGGTAAAATGGCACAGCAATGAGATGATTACAGCATGTCTACTTTTATCTTTATTTTTATCTTTCTTATAATGCAGCTCAAACAGTAAAAATAAAACGATTAAACAAGCCCAGGGTTACATATTTTATTCCATTTTTCTTTACGACGTTCATGTCAGCATTTATTGTCATTAATAAGAGAAAATTATTAGAGGGCAGCAGTGGTAAAATGGCACAGCAATGAGATGATTACAGCATGTCTACTTTTATCTTTATTTTTATCTTTCTTATAATGCAGCTCAAACAGTAAAAATAAAACGATTAAACAAGCCCAGGGTTACATATTTTATTCCATTTTTCTTTACGACGTTCATGTCAGCATTTATTGTCATTAATAAGAGAAAATTATTCTCATTTGTAGTTTCCAAATTCAGGGCTAGAATTACTGTGGTTTTCACTTCATAAAAAGGTCACTGAACCTCCTACCCTGTTAACTTTGTATTTTTCTTTGAACAAAGAAATAAAATCTGGTTATGAGTTAGCAAATGGACACATTTTTTCCTGAGATCATAAATTGTTGCTTCCACAGATGCATTTTATTAGGGATTGCTTCATTACATTCTAGTGGTCAATATTCTGTTATACTGCCTCTCAATAAGTGAATTCTTTTTCGTGAATATAAAAATTACTGGAAAGCCTTTATGAATTAAATAAGTAGCAGATGTAATGAAGACTGATTGTGTCCAATGGCTTTGGATCTTTTCTTTGAATTCTTCATTTTGAATAGCATGGTTGTTGATTTTCATAACATTTCTCTGAGTTTCTTTCCTGTCTATAGCTGAGTCTCACATCTGCAGCTTTCCTGCAGATAGGTACTAGTGGAATGCTCCTTCTAGCCCTTGTTTTGCACAGAACTTGTAGGAAGTAAAAATATTTGAGATTTTTTTTGCTCCTCTGTCAAATATATTTTAAAGTGGCTAAATTGCTAATTATTAATAGGGGCAAAAGGAATTGGGGAACTCATACAGAGACAGGGAGGGATTTAAATGACAAAATCTAGTTGATACCATAGATGTCTACAACAAAGACAATCTCTTCAGGCTCCCTTAGCTGTAAGAAAGTTATCATAAATAAAATTACAGAGGCTACAGTGTAATTCCTCTCATCCAAAAGTTTGTTGTGGAACAGGCCAGACAAACTGCCTCTTGAAATGCCTCAGCCTCCAATGACTGTACAGGGAGCCTGGAGTGTCTTGTCCAGAGACTTCTACATACAGCAAATTCAAATAAGACCCATCCTGACTACACATGGAGATCTTGTCAGGAGGTCACACTGATAATTAGCAAACAAATTCCATGTTTAAATGATGGGGAAAAGAAAATTAAAATAAAGAGAAAAGACAAATAATTAAGACTACACTCAATTATGTATAATAAAAGTAGAAAGTGGCATTTTAAAAAAAGCAACGTAGGTGAAAGAGAAATAGTGGTCTTCACGCATATGTTAAAAAGCTTTGCAGATCTCTGTATTGGCTTTTATGGAAAACATTCAAATCAGAGATCAAAGAGTTGTAGGCAGGTTAAGGGTGTCAGATTTACTGTAAAGTTCATAGATTTTTAAATAATTAATTAGTCAACATACAGCTAAAAATTTCCTTTCTTAAAGTTTTAATTCATCTTTATAGATACGGTAAAGAAGAAACAACATCATGGAGCATGTCAAAAGGCAGCACGGTGTATTTTTCCCTCTCTCGTGGACAAATATTTTCCTTTTTCAAAAATGACAGTAAAGGTAGTCTTTGGTAGGAGTATCTCAGATTTTCTTCTGCAGTAAGAGAGCAAACTGGAGTTAACAAATGCACAGTTAGAGCAGTGTGCAGACAGTCAATATCCTGGTGTAATTAATTGACTTGAATTTACAAAATTTGCTTGTAGAAGAGTTCCATGTAACTCAAAAGGAGGCACAGAAACAGTGCAATGCAAGTCATCACTCAGAAGGGAGGAAAGCTGGTAGTTGTACCTATCCATTCTCCAGACTTCCATCTGAAGGTCCATGCAGATTCACACTTCCCTTTTTTTTCACTTCATATTGTTTTATGAAGAATGTTAGTTTTCTTCCTCTTATATATAATTGTCTCAGCTTCCTCTTTAGTTCTTTTCAGGATTTCTGAAAAAGAAATAAATAATTTTGAAATAAAATTCTGGTTAAAAAAAAAAACCCAGGCAACCCGCCTTGTAGAGAGTTAATTTTAAAAATTACCTCAATGCACTAATGCTCTGCATACTAATCCACTTAGGCTTTCTTTTTCAAGCTTATGAGTGCCAGCCATTGACTTGTTCTACTTGACAACTTTGAAACTCACATTGGGCTGCAGATTGCATGTGGTTAAGCGTAAGCAAGGATATTTAACTGTAAATAAATACTTTTAGTTAATCGAAATAAAATGTGAAAATTAAGATTACACTGTATGGTTTTTCCCCATTCCTGGGGGTGGGGGGTGGGGGGTGAATGTTAGAAAAGGCCAGTGGGGAAAGGGAAATTAGGATAAATGTTCTTCTTGCATCCCTCAAAATCTATTTCCAGCTGTGTGGAAGGCAGTGCAGGACCAAGAACCACAGCGAGAACAGAGCTGCAGGAGGCTCGGTTAGTGTCATCCTAAGAACACAATTTGCTTTTAGCAGACCCTCAGATCCAGGAAAGTTTCTGCCTTTGGTGCTCACAAGTGACTCACACTGAACCCTTCAGTATAAATCCCTAGCACACATGAGAGCTTGCTCAGCTGCTAAATCAAAGTACAACACTTGCTCAGCAGAGAGTATGGACTGCAATTTAAGAGTACCTGAATAGTTATTGGTATTGGAGTTAGTAAGAGTTTATCTCATAAACATAATTTTAAACTCTGTTTTTTAAATTATTTTTAACAGAGGTTTTTCTTGTCCCTATCTGTAGAGATGAGAACTGAGGAGCAAAGGAGACTCTAAAAGCCTTTAGTTCTTTCTGTACCATTGAAATAATTTATTCAGCAGGTGGAAAGGCTTGAAAAATGTTTACAGAGAGACCATTGGTAGAAAGTTGTCATTATGCTGCAGATCACTGTTTTGCTTTTTAAGGCATAACTTACACTTGGGTGGATTTCTAACTCCTGTTCTATTTACTTCCTTTGAGTCTTTTTGCTAGCTTTAAGCTGAGCATAATAGTTTTTTAGCAAGTGCTTTGAAGAAAGTATTTCAGAATTTTCTAAAATCAGAGTTACCACAGACCTACCAAAACCTATATAGCCTAATTCTAAAGTAAGTGCCACTGTGACTGATGGAAGTGGATTGGTCACTGAGCTAAAAGTTGATGCCTAAAGACGCTTGTTCTTTTCTTGATTTCATATGTGTATATGAATAGTTCTAAACAAAACATATATCACTGATACTTTAAAAAGACTCTTTCCTTAAATCTGATAATAATAATGAGCAAAACTGGATGAGTGGAGGTTTTCATTAGAAAAGGAAAATTTGTGCTAAAAATTAATTTTTAAGAGAAGGTGAAGTAACAATCACAACAAAAATTTTGGTCAAAAATCCTGTCTTTTGCTTTATCAACATAATTTGTTAATTTGTACAGTGTGTCATCTTCTAATTGCATGTCTACATAGAGAAATATAAATATGCTCTCAAATAATGTTTAAAGTAAGAAGGCAAATGGAGCTAAACAAATTCACACTGGATTTAAGACATATGTGTATTAAAGGTGAGGATAACAAAACTGAAAAATCTTTCCTGATGAGGAGTTACATTCTCAAATTAAGACTTTGATAAGACCTGAATTTTGTACATAAATATAGCACAGAATACAAATTCACAGTGGATTTATTTCGGAAGTTCTTGGATACACATTTTTTGTCCTGCCTTAATGCAAAACTGTGTGATGTTCCTAAATGGTCCTTTCTGTCCTTGAAAACTGTGAACTGGGAGACATATATTGAAATCTTTCCATGTAACTGAATAGAAAGTATACATACAAAATTAAGAAGGAAGAAATGTCTTACTGGAACTATATGAACTTCTAGCTTATCTTGAGTTTTCTAAAGACAAATCATTTTTATGTTTTCAAAGAGCTGGTTTTGGTAAGTTGACAGTGGAAGTTTCATACAGTATGGAGTATCTTCAAGATAAATAGTAGTTTGTAGACACAAATGTTCAGAAATTGGAAGTTATTTATTGTAAATCTTCAATTGCTGTTTTGCTGAAAAGACCACTTTAATACATACCATTACTGTTTCCTCTATAGAATTTTATAATTAGAAATATATAGAACATTCAGACAAGCAGTTCTTGGAACAGTGTGTGGGAGCTTACAGGTACTGATTAGCCATAAATTGTCTGGGTGGTACCAGTTCAAAATTGCTAATTAAAGCTTAAAATACCAACCGACATTACAATGAGTGATACTTGTGCTTGACCATTTGCAGCTGAGTATTATCAGGCATTCCATGCTTGACTAAAATCAAGTCCCACTGGTGTGATACATGTGCCATTACCTGCTGCTTTAGAGCAAGTCCTGTTCTGGTACCCAACAGCGATGGGCTTCAGCACCTAAAATGAAGCATTCTATATTGGTTCCCAAATGCATCTGCATTACCACTATTTATTTCTTTATTCCTACTCATTGTCATCATTGCCAGGATCCCTACATGTTTTTTCACTACTAAGTGATGTGAGCTCCCCATTATTGTTTGTAATACAAGAATAGCCTCAATACAAAACATTGTCCTGTAGCTTCAGTCATTTTCTGGAGATGACAGAAAATGTACAAGCAATGAGCTGAGGTTTTTGAAATGATTAACAAAGGAGGAGTCAAAGGTTCATGCTTGAAATCTTCTTTCTAACTCGAAGTCCTCCATGATGTTGTGTGTTCACACTGATATTAATTGGTGCCATCTATGTGATTTACAAGTACAGCCTGTGAGCACTGTATATAACTTAGATATAAGAAAAAGAAACCAGAAGAGACATTTGAGAATTGGACAGAGCCCTGGATATGCCAATGCTGTTAGCTTCAATAGCTGAAGGACATTAAGAGCTTTTTAGTTCTTAAGAAACAGCTGTCTGGTGGGAATAAAACTGTCTTTATAATTAACCTATTTACTCAGTGCCTTTGTTTTGGATTGGAACAAACTTCAAGTTCAGATTTGGCTGGTTATATATGTATTTTTATTAACTCCCAGCTGAATTTTCCAGAACAAATACAAATATTTACTTACCTAGAAACTGAGTACAATAAGAGAGACTGAAAAAAATCTGAGAAAGTGTTACTATAGCCAAGTATTTTGATGCAGTATCACTGCATGTTAAATAAAGTTTTTCTTATAATCTACATTTATATTTGGTTTATTTTCAATATGTTCAATGTTTTCAACATTCAGTATTTGAATATTTGCAATATTGCAATTTATTCAATGCACCTGCACCACTAGAAAGGACTAATTTCTGCTCTTATGAAAGCAAATGTTTTTAGGTATAAAATAAGTAATTCTTTCCATTCAAAAGTTGGTAAATAGGAACTAAATAATAAACTAGTAGGAAGCTACATTTTTCATTTGTTTGTTTTTAAATGAGTGTTCTTCTGGACAAAGCAGATGCAGTAGATCACATATGCCAGGACTTCAGTAGAGCACTGATGTTACCACTTGGGGTGGTACAACTAGGAAATTACTTATTAAACTGAAGTAGATGGAAAAATTGAGAGTGGATAAAAATCTTGAAGGTTGTAGGTTGCATTGAAAAGGGATTGATTGACTTGAGATTGGTAGTGTGATCTTCCAAGATTTTTCTTATACTTCCTTAAACTTACTTTTTTTGGCATAAAGTTTGTGGATGACATTGGGTCAAGAGACTGAAGAACATATTCAGGTTTTCAAGCAGAAAGAATTAGAAACTTGGAGTTTTAGATATGACATGAAAAGCAATAGTACATAATAAGCATACATTACAGGGTGATTAGAGTTTCTAGGATGGGAAATAAAGGAAGATTAAGACCTGCATGCATCACTCATCCATAGGAGTTGTGAGAGAAGTGAACTGTGAAACCATAAAAAAGGAAAATGTAATCTCTGCATCCACATAGCCAGATATTTTGAGGAAAGATATGAAAATTCAAATACAATTTTAAAGATACTTCATTAGGAATAGTGATAATGGTTATAATCACACATACTCTTCAGGCGGATTTGGTAAGTGGAGAAAAACCTGCAATGTTGGCATAAGAACAGAATAACCATATTGAATTAGGCCTATGGTTTTTTGGTTATTTTTTCATACTTGTATTTGTTTCAGACTCATATATACATTTGTGTGCAGAGAACATGCAGACATAATAAACTGCTTATATAGATGAGTGCTATTGTTGCCCATCATGAGAAGATCTTCTATACACTTCATGAACTATTTGGAATATTCATTTACAGGAGAGGAAAACAGCGAAGATACCAATATCTCACCTCAGTATGATGTTATTCTGGTGCTTCTTAGTATAATACACACTGAACCCACAAATTCTTTCTTCCTCAACTGAAGCCACAAGCCACAGAACCAATGACAAAGAGGTGCTAAATTCACTTAATTATTACTAGAATACAGCAATTCTGTTCCAGGAACTAGTGATACAAAGAATTCTGTGGCCAACACTGAGCAGAATGAAGAGTGTGTCCTCTTGATGATAAAATAAGAGCTATTTCTAAACTGGACAGAGCAATGCTACAAGAATATATGGGGTGTTAACTCAAACTGTATTTGCAAAATTAAGATAGTAGATTTTGTATATTCTGTATGTTTTCTCATAGGCTAGGAAAAAGAGCATTTATTTTATAATCTAAAGTTTACGTATGTGAATTTATTGTGAATACTGGTGTTTAGGTTAACTGGTTATATAGATAGAAGAAACCTTTTTAGAAGCAAAAACATTTTTTCATAAAGTACAAGTACAACAAACTCCCCTCTCACTATTCTTGTTACCAAACCTTCAAAAAATGAATAGAATACTGGCTTACATGGGGGAGATAGTATTTGTTCAGAAGTTTTAATGAAGATGAAAACTAAAGTCACTGTAATATAATGAAGTTTGTATTTAGTTAAATTTAATTTTTTTCTACCAATTCTGGTTCTTCAATTCTCCTTCCATTCTAGGATTTTCCTTCTTTTTTCTTTTCACCTTTAGTGCTTCAGCATCTGTTCCTTGAAGCCTATCTAATCACACAAGTATTCTGTCAACTATTAGTGGTGGTGACACCTACGACATGGGAGGGAAATAAATTATCTTCTTTCCCCTCACCCTGGCTTGTATTCATAACCCAGAAACGTATATTTTTCCTTTTTTTTTTAGGGACTAATGTTGAGAAACATCAGTCTTCTCTCAGACAACAATTACCGTGGTGTTTGCCTGCAATTACTCTTCCCTGTTGCAAGGAAAATTTCTTTAGAACAACTGATCACTAAGTAATAGGTTGAAAACCAGAAAGTAATATGAGTAAACACTTGTTATCTCAATTTCTCTAATAGTAAAAATTATTTATAACTATTTTATGAATACATACCAAAAGAAAAAATTACACAAATTGCATAAAGGATTTTGAGTGGTTTTCAAGCATAAGATGACTATCAATAAGAAAGGAACCATTCAGTATGCTGAGGTCAGAAGTCAAAGGCTAAAGGCATGACATGACCGGAGTCAGTTTCCTACAAGGTGAAGACTAAAACTATTAAAAGGTTATTTTTCAATTTGAAACCCTATTTCTTTTCATTAAAATATTGCTTGGTATTCTATGCTGTAATACTACATAATATTTCATTTGTGATATTTAGATTAATACTTTAACATATGTAATTGGATGTAAATGCTTTGGACTGGATAAGACACTGCTAGTAAGATCAGTTCTGGTTTTGAGCCCAGTGTCTATGGAAGGCTAAAGGAACAGAAAGAAAAATTATACATAATAGTCTGATAACGCTCCAGAACAAAACCATGCAACAGACAGTGTAAAGTTTAGTAACTGATTTCTGGATCCATTTAATGTAAGAGAAGGTGAGATAGCTGAAGCTGACTTGATGATCTAGTAGCTGTACTTTAATGTTTAGATATCTTCAGTAAGGTTAGGCTGCTAAAGTTCCTAAGGGTGAACATAAGAGCATTTTTCCCTATGTGTTCTTTAACTTAAAAATTAGCAACATATCCATTCTTCTGAATCCACCTCTTTTTCTTGCCCAAGACACTAACATGTTCCATTTTGACTAAGTGATTATAATTATTACCACTGTATAGTCTTGACAGTTACCCCTGCATCTCACTGTTTTGTGGGTTTGGGGTTTTTTTTTTAAATACATCCAGATTGTCAGCAGTAGAGAGATTGTGTGAGGGAGACGTCTGCAGTAAGATGGAGGCAATTAATGACATTTGAAATCACACTTTCCATATAAATGAACAGTTTCCTTTCATTTCAAAACACAGTTTTCAGGACAGTAATATCTTAGGACAATAAATGTCATCTTAATTCTGTAATATGTGAGAAGGCACTTCTGAGGGTACATTTCTTAAAATGTAAGAGTCATTGCTGGCCTAGAGCAAAGGCAATCTATGTTTATTTTTTGTTCTTCTTTAATGTAAATAGATTTCCAGGTCTTCCTAGAAAACCTTCTACCAACATGTGAGCTTTGCAATCCTGAACTAAAACAAGACTTGTTCTAGGCATATGTATTAATATATATAACTCTATGTTAATGTCTGTAACTCAGATAATTTCAATAACATTCATTTATTTTAATTAACTGGCAACCTTAATATATGTGATATTGTTATGATTGACATGGGATGCCAAAGAAGCTGAATAGACTGTGGCAATTTTAAAGCACTGACATTTTTTATTACAGCACTCTGGCAGTAATTCATTGGCAAAGATGCTTTATATATTGAAATTCTACACAAATTACATGCAAAATATAGCCCTTTAATATGTCAATATGCTGCCTATGGCTGTAATTATGCAATGTGCACACATCACATTAATAACATGGAGGAAATCTGCAGTACTTAAGGATTCTCTTCTATTTGCCATAATTGCTGCAATTAGTAAAAGGGTAAAAACACATTTGCTTAATCCGTCCAAACAAGTTATAGAGTACTGAAGGAGTAAGAGTTATATATCTGCATTTCTCAGTATGATGTGAAGTTCAGCA
>NW_008668573.1:16811-50124 GCF_000695815.1 Acanthisitta chloris
CGTCCTCTCCAATTCTGCTGTACAAATAAAATTAAGCCATTTGTCATGTTGGTAGAGCTCACAGGAATGTCCTTGTCATCTCAGAGTGAGTTCTCTAAAGAGTTTGCCTGTTCCTAACATAATTTAGTCACCAATCCTTTAAAACCCAGTAAATTGCGGAGTGCAGTTATTCATCGTGTTTGTGAATGGGCAACTTGCTTTTGTTCTCCCAGCAGGTGTGTAGGTGGGAGAAACAAGATAAGCTGCAGTAAGTCTTACTGGTTCACTTAAAATTAAAATCAAATAAATAAAAAAAAAATCCCATAACCCGAGAGGGTTTGCTGCCTGAGGTTATCATGTTCAACGTTTAGTTACTTCATTTGGAAAAAAACAGCAGGAGTCTTGCTGAAATGATGCTTACGTCCTCTCCAATTCTGCTGTACAAATAAAATTAAGCCATTTGTCATGTTGGTAGAGCTCACAGGAATGTCCTTGTCATCTCAGAGTGAGTTCTCTAAAGAGTTTGCCTGTTCCTAACATAATTTAGTCACCAATCCTTTAAAACCCAGTAAATTGCGGAGTGCAGTTATTCATCGTGTTTGTGAATGGGCAACTTGCTTTTGTTCTCCCAGCAGGTGTGTAGGTGGGAGAAACAAGATAAGCTGCAGTAAGTCTTACTGGTTCACTTAAAATTAAAATCAAATAAATAAAAAAAAAATCCCATAACCAGAGAGGGTTTGCTGCATGTGGTTATCATGTTCAACGTGTAGTTACGTCATTTGGAAATTATCTTCTGTTGCAATCCACTTCTGAGGACAGGCAACCAGATTTGTTGTTAAAGGGATCCCTTGGGGTGGATGAAAGCAAAATGATGCTAAATAACCAATATAACTGAATTTTATTAGAACTGCTTTGAAACCATAACTAGTAAAAAACCATAATGGATTGGAAAAGGGGTGTATAGCTGTTCTGGGATGCATGATCACCCTGAGAGGGAAACCGGAAAGAGAAAAATGGAGAATTGGGAGAAGAAATAGAGAGATATCACCATCTATGGCTCCAGAAATGTGTGGGTGATCATGGTTCATGGTTGTGATACACAGTCCTGGTCTGCCAGAGGTGGGGGCCTGAGTATGTGTCAAAAATTGGGGTTTTATAACACCATTCCTTTGCACTAAGAAGGGAAATTAGGATATCACTAGATGAACTACATGGAGAAAATTTTATATGCAGTTGCCTGGGATCATGAATCTGTTGTGGCAGTGCTAAGGCCTGTTGTGAAGGCCTGAGCCAGAGTTTACCTACGCGTGAGCTCTCATGAATACTATAGTCGCAGGCAGCTCAAAATTCGCATGCAAGGCACATGATCACAAACCTGATTGGTGTGTTAATTGTGGATTAGCCAACTACAAAGTAAAATAAAGAACGTGGACACAGAGTAAAAGATGATAGGCTTGTATCACCCGGAACATGGACTCTGGCCAGGTCCATTGTGTGACCGATACAGGGAAATGAAACCAGATATGACAGCACATAGCATCATATAAAGAATAATAGTTTTGTTTGTTAAAGGTACAAAAGCTGGACCCCAGTCGCAGTAATTTTGAGACCTCACCTAGGGGTGGACACACTGTATAGGATTTCTCAGTTGCCAGGAGAGATTGTCCAAATCCTTGCTGCAACCAGGGCTCCCCAGCAACTGTGGATCTGGATGATGGTAAAGTATTAAGAAAATTGGTGATGCATCTTTCTTAATCACTATAGTTAATTCTTTGTAATAATGATCAGGTCTGTTGCCTTGCTTATTCACCTTGTTTAATATTTTGCTGCCTTTTCTGCCGATGAATAAATACATTTTATTATTAGGTGTATTACCTTGCTTAGGCTGCTTTGACAAATACAGTAAGCTTAATTCCTTTTGACCCAGTGTTCATGTATTTTGTACTGACCCCATCCACCCAGCAGAACAGAATCCAATCATGAAACAGAAGTTAAGTGTTTTGAGAACTTTCCATTTTTAGCACTTTTCTTTTTACCTTATTTTTTCTGTTACTTATTTTCCTGGGACATACACCCATGCCTGTCAGAAATCAGTTCATCTCTTGCAGGTACCTCAATGTGGTAACTGTTCAAACCAATTAAAAATTATTGATTACCTCTGCAAATCCTTGAGCTCAGATCATTGCTTGATCATGTCAGGGTACTTAACTAAGTGTAGAGTGGAATAATAATTTTTTTAAAAGTTTAGTTTGCTTATTTAATCAGGAAGTTCATCATGCCTCCAATTTTGTTCTAGTCTGTTCTCATGGTAAGTCACTTCAGTTAGAGTTACCCCCATTTCTCTGAAGGCTCTTTCTTCTATGCATATTATCATTCTATACTGAATGGAGAGTCTCTGACTTATGAGCATTGTGCCTGGACTTTTTTCTCCACGTTATTAAAATTCACCAAAAGACATGCAATCAAATTGGAGCCAAAATGGTAGAGTCTTATAACACATGAGAGAACAATAATAGTGATAGGTGCTTTGGGAGCTTATAAGACATTAAACTGTACCAGTGATTTATTTCTGTCTCTGTGTCTCAGCAAACTTCTACTGGGCATCTAACTATGCAGCTTTATTATTACCATTGTCCTATTTTATCAGTTCACACAGCTTCAGGATAGGCAGGGAGTAGGGAAATAATGCTCCTACAGAAGGGTTTGAAAAAAGAACTTAAGAAACTGATGCCAGCAATTACTTCAAAAGTAGTAATCCAAGTGCCGTGCAGACAGAATAGTTCTTTGATGACAGTGGCATGACTGAAAACACAGTGTCAAGGGCAAAATCAGACACTGAGCCTTGAGTCACCATCAGGTTTTGCCACCACTGAGAAGTTCATTTCCAAGCCAGAAGAGGTTTGCAACACTTAGACATAAAAAGAGAAGTGAATTCTCCTTGAAATTAGCCATAGTAGTCTTTACCAATTATTATCTGCTGCTTTTTAATATTTCCCTGTTTTGCCATGACTCTAATATAAATGTTGAAGTAAGTTGTAGCTAGTATTACTATGTACATCTTCTCTCAGCAGCTTTCAATAGTTATAAATCATCAAATGTGCTTTGAAACGTGGTTTTTTACTGAGCTTCTCTCAGTAAACTGAAACAACTCACCCTTTGTTTGTACATTTTCATTGGATGGAATGAATTCCAAATATTCCAAAATACCAAAAAATTATATACAGATAAACTTATTCTATGTTTCTTTAGAGATTGAGCAATCCCCAGAATTAAATTCTGGAAGTTATTTCCTCACTATCTGCAGAAATATTTTTATTAGTGGAACAAATCTGGACATAGTTAGCTTTGTTTAACAAATCAAATTATACAAAAGCCAAAGGAGATGCATATTATCATGTGTTTCTGCTTTTCAGTCATTCATATAAAAAAATATTTTTATAGGAAAATTTCTGTAATTTTTGTTTGCATAAAGTTGCAGAGTTAGCAATGTTAGTTTGATAAATATCTTTTGTAATCTATGAAGTAAAATAAAAGAGTATTTATAGTAGGATTGATTTTTAAAATACTCAGCCTTGATTTGGTATGTACAAAGAATTTGTACATATTTCCATGTACTTGTATTTTATATTTTTGAGAACATTTGCTCATATTTTGCACTTCCTTTGAGCTGGTGTTGTCAGTTTAATTTTTTCATAGTTTTATAGTTGTTGGTTCTCAGCCTTACTAAAGCAAAGCTATCTCCTTTGAGGTCACCACCTCATAGGAGATATTACAGGCATTTTAGGACCCAGGATCTTTTGTCTATCTAGCTTTAAAGAGAATTGTGACATTTCTATTACTGCAGGCTTTCTGCTTCATACGATTTGTTGAGCCAACTGAGAGGCTAGTCCTTCATAACAGCACTGAAGGTTTGGAAGGTGGGAGAATGATATGACTGGTGTACCTGTCACTGTGGAAATCTGTCAGTCGTGACAGTTTTCACTAACTTCGAGTGCAATGATGTAATGACATGGTGATGTAAATGTCAACTTTGTAACAACATCCCTCTGGAGAATCTGAGTGGGTGGAAGAAAATTTTTTTCACTTCAATCTGAGCTGTCCCAGCTTTTTCACTTGGTGCAAATGTGGCACAGAATAAGTGGGAATGAAAGAGGCTGTTCAATATGGACACTGTTTTGCAAATTGAAAATGTCATTTTTCTATGGAGGGGCTTGAAAGGATTTCTATTTCTATTCTGTTCTCTTATTTTAAAAAATAAACTAGTAATGTTTTAATGAATAAAAAAGAAATTCAGTTTTGTTGTAGAATTGATCAGATAATTTGGTAACATAGAGAACAGTTAGCAGTGCTTGCATGTATTATCCATAGTAATGAAATACATTCTTTAATAGGTTTTATACATCTTGCACTGCTAAAATAGACTGTTTACATAAAAGGATAACTACTGAAATATGGAAAATACATTCAATAACACGGTGCTTAGAACTTGCCAAGAAGAACATGTACTAATTCCTATCCACCTCCATTGTTACCTTAAGAGCAGCTCTCTCCATAGCAACTGAAAACTTTTCAAGGCGGCAATAAACTAATCCTCTCCAGCTTCCAGAGCACCATCAAGGAATTTTAAAAACATTGGACTTCCAGCAGCTAAATACTTCTGAGGATTCAGAAGGCCACAAAGCTAGATACACAAGCATTCTTTTTCCCTTCAGAAGGTAAGAAAATAATGTTTTGAAATAAATGCTTGTAACAGCCTCGTAACAGTGATACATATTCCTAACTGCTAACAGTAAAATATATCTAAACACCAAAAGATTTCCTAACATCTAAAACCATACTAACCTTTATCTGAGTGAATGCCCATTTGAATCCAGCAGCTCTTTTTTCATTCTAAATGCTTTGTTAACAGTTTCCTTTAAAATAAGACACACGTGTCATATTGTAGCTAAAGGAAGCTGAATGCATATCTGGCTGTTTAACAAAAGTGCATTATTATCTGAACATGTATATCACTGCCAGCATCTACTGATCAAGAAAATCCAAACCTCTGTGGAAAACAGAAGTGAAACTCCTTTTTGATTTCTTGTGCTTTGTTATTGAGATAGATTGTTATTAAAGCAGAGGTGGTGGTTTATTAGGAAGGATAATGACAAGACATTTCTAGTAAAAAATGTCTTTTGCACCTAGAGTTATCAAGTTAAACTCATTGCTTATGGTGGGTTTGTCTTGCTTATTCACTGAGTTCTTTGAATGAAATGAAACCTCAGCTTTGTAACTCTTTCGTCTGATCATAAAATGTCACTAATTTTTAAGTACATCCCTTTCATTCTAGGTTTATATAGCTGGAGTTTAGTAATGTTGGTAAAGTGTTTTGAAAATATAACCTTCTCTATATGATTGCTGCATAACATAATACTGCACATTCATTTCCGTATTAGATTAGTAATATTTATTACAACTGCTTTTGCTACTAAAAAGCTGTTTCATAATGGAATGAAAGTGAAAGCTATGGTATTTTCCTATTCTTACTGGAAAGAATTATTAGTGAATGCAGTAATATAACATTGAAATGGAAGCCATACACTTTATTTTAAGAGGAGGGAAGGGCACTTTGAGACAACCTCTTGCTGGTAATTCTACAGAAGTTTTAAGGCCATGGTTGTCTTAGTTTCCTGCTGTTCTGTGCTGTAAAGCCCTTACAGGCTCCCTGTTGTTCAAAAACAGCTTGTCACTGCAAATCAGCTTAGCCGACCAATTAATAAATCCTTTCAAACATATTGCATTCACACTAATTAAACGGGTTTTTTTCCCCCCTTTACCATTCAGATTCCTCAGGTTTCCAGTTTAAGCTGTGAAGTACAAACAGCAATCCAACATTCAGTGCAGATCACACACTGCAGGAAGAGGAGATGTGTTTTCTGACCAAGCATCCAGCTCTTGGGGTGGTATGTTCTGCTTTCATACTCAGCGTGCTCGTTGCTGAAGGACAGCCTGGGGAAGAGCAAGGGCAGGATGGCAGCTCTGCTCCCAGCCAAGGCTTTCTGATGGAGGCTTTACACGTTCTTTCCGCTGACAACACTGAGCTACACACGAACCACTCACGAGAACTGGTCAGAAAGTTACTGGAGAGAATTGAGTGCCCACAACGGATTTATGGCATGCAAGAGGATTGTAATCTGGTTAGTGCTTCAATTAATGAGGGATATCTTTACAGGATCGTCAGTGAGTTCTAACATTACTCGTTAGCAATACTCTCCTGAACACAGAACCTAAACGCGTAAAAGACTTGTTGCAGAAAAAAAAAAAGTCCCTTCTTTAATTGTTACATTTTGAAATATTAATATTTATTGTTTGAGAACATGAAGAGATGTTCCAAACATGACAGGCATTCCTTTAAAATGCCAGCTTCAGTCACATAGCCATAATAATTTTCCCTTAAAAGTTGTCAACTGTTTATTTTCCAACAAAGACTTTTCTACTTTAACCTGACATAAGTATAAAAGCATGAGCTTGAATTTGGGACACAGAGGATTTTCACTGTGGAGAAACATAGGTAAACACTGGGGACCAGTTCTGTGACTTGACTTTTCTCTTTTCTTTTCTTTTCTTTTCTTTTCTTTTCTTTTCTTTTCTTTTCTTTTCTTTTCTTTTCTTTTCTTTTCTTTTCTTTTCTTTTCCTGGATTTTACTGCATAAAAATGAAATGCAGACAGAACAGAATTAGATTTATGTGCCACTTCAGTGAAATATTCAAGATTTAGGAGAGGGTTTTGGTAAGTAGTTCAGGTCAATGAACTGCATAAAAATAAAACCCAGACAGAATTGTCTCAGATTTATGTGCCACTTCAGTGAAATATTCAAGATTTAGGAGAGGGTTTTGGTAAGTAGTTCAGGTCAATGAAAATCATAGGTAGAAAAATGATTCTACAAATCCAAATTGAAACCAGAAATAGTCCAGTGTACAGTTTCACAGAAGGACTGGTTGCCTAGTTGAGTTGAGAATATTTTCATAACTGATTCCTGATGCAGCAAAGAAAGGACAGAAACCGTGATAAGTGAGCAACTTAGCTGAAAGGGACTACAAAATGCTCTGTCAATCTTGGCTTTGATTGCCATTACTATAGCTCTGGCACTATTCAGTGACCTACATACAGCAGAGTGTGACTTTATGCCAGAATTATGAGGAAGCTCATAAAGGTGAGTGCTTTCACAAGGTACTATTGGCAATCAGCCAGGCCAATGAAATGGAGATCTTTTTATCCTGTGCAGTAGACAGCTGCTTCTTTAATTGACCCTTTCCATTAATGCTCCCATTTTTCATATGAGTCCCGTGTGAAATAAATAATGTAGGTGCCTGTTACTCCCTAAATGGCTAATTTTTTGTTATGAAGGAGATTATACACACATGGGCAATGGATATGTACCAGATAAGGACCCAGATCAAAAGCTGAGAATGTATTAAACACGGGTATAGAGTCCTCCTAAACTTCACAAAACAGGGGTCTAGGCTTTTTTGTTTGCAGATTTTGTCTTACTTGATTGCTGCATTTTTTGTTTGTTTGTTTGTTTTCTTGTATTTGTGATGGATTTGTGGAGAGCATGATTACTGTGTCCTTGGCTAGAAGAAATCTAAGTGAAATTTAGCTGGGGCTTACTGTAGTCAGTACTGCTCCTCTGTTCAGGCTTCATCTTGGAAATTTCCTGGCACTTCCAGTTATATTGAGCCCACATGGCCCTGTGCTGAAATCTTTCATGAAGATTTAACAAAATTTAGTAAACCAAGACAGCAAGAACTATGCAAGAAACACTATCCATCGAGAACATCAAAGTCTGATGCCCCACCTTAGCTTAGTATTTTCTTCCCTGTACTTGTCAGGAATATCTAATTGATTTCAGATTCAACTTTCCCTTCTGAATCCAGGATTCCAGTCATACCACATGACTTTGTTTTCATATTTTTTAATTATTATTTTTTAATTATGTCTCTAATGGGCATTTAAAAGCAATGAAGTTTAACACTTTTTTAGACCAGATTTTGGTTTGCTATTATGTACTGGCCTCAAGACTATTTGGGTAGGGGTTGGCAGGTGTTGAGTGGCATCTGACACTTTATCTCCTAAGCATATAAAAGTCATACAATTCTTGCATTCGTAGGGCAATTTTTTTGGAACTTCTGGCCTCTTAAACAAAACAAACTCAGAGTTCAATGCCCAGGTTCTGGGCTTATATTTTTACAGCAAATAAGCTTTTTTAAATCAAGGAAATGAAGCTGGTTATTCCTGTAATATATTAGTAGCAGAAAAAGAAAACAAACACCAAAAGAGTGATGAATCAATTTAGATCCTCTTAATATCCCTTCAAGGGTCACTGTCCACAGGCTACCTATATACTATGTAATAGCTGCATCTTTTACAAGGCACTTGCTTCTTTCCAATTAGCAATTTCCTTTTCAGTCAGCTTCCTTGCAAGAGCAAACAATGGCCTCACTGATTACAAATTATCCTCACTGGGTTTTGAAGTCTTATAGAAATCTTTTAAGATCTTCCACTACATGTAGTATATTTACTGTATTACTATTGAGTGTTCATAAAGCTGGTTCACTAACATGAGGTCTTTGGAACAGAAAACAGAATAGTTATATTCCTCCTAGCCCAAATACTGATTCTCAGAGACATGCATTAGAAAAGGTTAGAATTATAGACTTCGATTGGCATTGTAAGCAGGACACAGTAGATCATACTGTAATTTAGTTTATTTATGAGTATAAATATTTAACTTGGGTATTACCATCCATAGTTTTCTTTTGTTGCTGTTGTTATTTGTTTGGGGGTTTTCCTTTTTTTATTTTTTTTTATTATTTTGAGGATTTCTGTTAGAATTATTCATATTAAAATGTAGCAGCTCTCTCAGTTCCTCCAAAGAACATTGACTTCTGAACAATGTGTGTTTCATTAGACCAGCTTCAGTGTAGGAAAATGAGCTAACATACAAGATGAGCCACACCAAACAACACATCATGCTTGTAGACACAAACACCTATTCTGAAAAACTAGGTTCTCTCTGGATTCATGAATTTACTAGAGTGCAGTGTTGATCCTCCCATGGTAACTTCATGTGTTGTAGTTTCTTGTCAGAAATGTGGTTTGGCTGTTCCACCATAATAGCTGAGATTAGCTGTCATACCCATAACATACTTGGGTCTGATGGAAAAGCAGGTACAAAATGAATGACATTAGTTACAGAATCCCTTAAGAAAGGTACTGTAATCTGGAGTTCAGTTTCTTATTTCACATAGCCTGACATAGAGCTCTATTGGTCTTCTGGTCTAATTTTAAAGACTAAGTCTAGATTGAGCTGGCAAAAAATCTGGAATGTGTCTTTGTATCATGAAAAATTTGGAGATTATGTATACATATATATATATATACATGTAAACAAATCTCTGCTCAGGGTGAGTGTATATTTTCAGTCCCTCTTGAAATGCATTTGAAGGACTAAATAATGTTGAGACCTTGTGCTGTTTCACTGCACTGGACCACATTGTTGCAGTTAGCAGAATTCATTGAGAAAAACATAAAAATAGCTGTGTGATTGCTGGGTCAATTAAGTCTCTCAACAGTGCTTTAAATATGTCATAACTTCTGTTTGCATACACTGAATTAAGTACAGACCATATGTGGTTTTTATCTTCCAATGTAAATGCATATAGACTGCACAGATGAAAATGTGAATAGCCTTAGCCCTTATCTAATACATTTATAACCACTAATATAATCTGTTGAAGACAGCAGAAGACTTTCAGTCTCTATAATCGATTAGTGTTAGTGTTATTTTGTAGTGAGTGTTAAGTCATCAAATAATTAAACCATAGAATAGAATCATAGAATGGTTTGGGTTGGAAGATCATCTAGTTCCAAGCCCCCTGCCATGGACAGGGACATCTTCCTCTAGACTAGGTTGCTCAAAGCCCCATCTCTAGTATACTTGGCTTTTCTTACAAACAAAAGTGGCTCTGGAAAATAAAAACAACCATGGTGTGATCTTGCAGCCATAGAACTGCAATGAATTACCTGCACCCTCCTCTTGCCATTCCCCCAGCCTGCATCTGTGCAGTCTTAAGTTCAATCCCTTAAATATAAAAGTTGAGTAGTCCTGTTCTCCTTCCTAATTGTATTTGCAGATTCCTGATAATGTGTTGCTTGAGTTGAATTTCCATTTATTTTTATTTCTTTCCAGTGCCTTGAACCAGATGCTTTGTTACTAATAGCTGGAGGAGATTTAGAAGACCATCTCAGTGAAGAAGTATTTGAGAGAATTTCTCTTGTTCTCCTCTACTATGTTCTTCATCGTAAAGATGTGTGTTCTTCAGAACTCAGCTTGAATAATAAGGATTATAAATTTTATCTGCAGAGTATGCTTAGTTTAAGACATGATGAAGACTGTTACTATTTTTCACGGAATGAAACTGAAGATATTTTAGCTGCCGTAAGGCAACATTTTAAAACTTCTGAAACCCAGGTAAAGAAAACATAAGCAAAAATAGCTTCATAGCTATATGTTTATAGCAATGGTCAGGGTGAACGTTGGTGTTTTGGTGTATATGCTGTTTAATGCTAGCCTTCTCCTTGAGTTGCTTTTGGCATGTTCTACCTAGCACTTCCACAGGGTCCTCCGAGACATGGTTGGGGAGACACTGCATACTAGGGACCATTCCCATTAGGTAATTTAGATGCAGTTGTCCTGCTTAAGTTAGATGGAAAAGAGCATAGCTGTGTCGAGGCGAGATCTTGCACTTGGCTCCAAGGACAGGAAATAGTTTCTCCTCTCTTGGTATTAGTATAGACATACTGGCAGTGATCATATTTAAATGGTGTAAAGCAGAACAGCTCCAAAGCTGATCTGGCTGTATAGGTGAAATAATGAATCATTTTGCTGTGATGAAATCCTTGCCAGGCTCTGCACTTCCATGTCTAGCCTAAGCAGGATGGAATAAGGAATCTGTCCAGAGATAGGATGGTTTCCTTCAGTTGGAACACATAACTTTTTGACTAATTATCTACCAACAAGGGTATGCCTTGCAGAAAGATTAATACAGATAAGCTTAAATTTAAAGTTAAAAATCAAAAAAGCATATTGAGCCTTTTCAGCTGAGATCATCCTTTCTAAGTCAGGAAGGATGCAGTGAGTTTTCTCACTATTGTTTATTATTCCTTATCTCAAGTAGGATCTGTAAAATAATAGAATAATATTCTAGAGTTCACAATCTAAGAAAAACTGTTTTCTTTTTAATGAGCATTAAAATAGGTTTTTGCCAGATTAGATAACTCCTAAAGTACAGGTTGACCTCCTGTTAGCAGCCTCTTAGTTCATAGTATTAAGATAGATTTAGTTTATTGCTGTGCTTGAATTTGTCCTTTTTAGTTTCATTTGATTTCATTTTACACTATACTGTAGTAGAGTTTTCTGCACAGAGATGTGTGGGAGTCCTGGTTGTGTCCAGACTGCTGAGAGCCTCCAGTTCCTCTTTCTGTTTTCTTTGTGTAATCATTTCCCATCATAAATTATTCATTGACCAGTACTTTTGGTTCTGAGTCTTGGTGAACGTGCCCATTTCCAAGAACTCCAGTGGTATCTGAGCAACTATAAAGATGCATCAGTGAGTATTTGGAATGTCAAGATAGAATAACAACTCATGAAGTGCTTTACTGTAAAGTCTATTTGTTTATGCTGGCAGTATAATCAGTTGTCAAGCCAGTCCAGTAACTGAGACTTCACCACTCACTGGCATGAGGGAAAAGAGGTTTATTTATGAAAGGTACTCAAAGCATAATAGCATAATACTTAGAATCACAACACTTGAATTATGGAAAAGGGCCAATGATGCAGGATAGCAATAGAAGAAAGGCATTTTTAGAGGATCTCTATGTGCTTTGCTTTAACAGAAAATATCTTCTTCTCTGTCATAGCACCTAATATCTTGTTTGAAATGAGAGACTAAATTTTGGGTTGTGGAAATGTTAATGTGTAGTGGATGAACAAGAAAAGAAATGCCAACCTCTTCTCTGCAGTGTTGAAGGCATACAGAGAGATGAGTGCATATAAAATAAACTACTACTGTACTAGCTTATCTAGCTGACTTTTAAATTTAGTTAGTATGAACTAGAAATAAAATAAATTGAATAATTTTTGCCCTTTTTTTTGGTTGTTTCTTTCAAACCCCAACTATCTGCAGTGAAATTAAATAAGAAAGGCAAAAATGGAAGAAAACAGGGCTAAATTTCCAGGTAACTAAGAGAGCTGTATCCTGCTCTCTCACTTCAGACCTGCAGACATCCACACACATGGATGCATACTACTGACTACTGTTCCTATTTGGTCACCCAGGAGGGAAGTTACCCTTTCTCTGCAAAATTGTAACTTTCCATATTGTCTCTACACTCCATAACAAATTATTGATTTCATTTAATAGATAGGGAACTAAAAACATTTAGAGAATTCTTTCTGAGGTTTGAGATGAAGAGTTAAAGGCTGTATTATTTGAGTCAATTTCTTGTGCCTTAACAAAAATTCCTCCCTTTTCTGCCACTTTCTGGAATTAGATGTAGATGCAATTGAGGAGGACACTGGAATAATAGAAACAGCATGAAAATAACGCTAAGCGAAAATAACCTGAATGAAAGACTGTACTTCTTCCCCATCAAACGCTGAGTAAAAGTTCAGGATTTTTAATTCTATGCCTGTTCTCCTGAAAATGTCCTTGGTTTCGCTCTCCTGCTGTCAATTACAGCTTTAATCTTAGCATTTTTTCTACTCTGGCTGTCTGTGAAAGTGTTCTCCCCAGTTTATCTTCCTGACACTGATTATTTAAATGGAGGTGACCAGGGCTGTCTTCATGAGGTTTTCTCCTGATTTCAGTGTGTTGATGTGAGCACTCTGGAGAAAAATGCTGATATAACGGACAGAGATGGTGCTGATGAAAACACTCTTCCACGCCTGGCTGCTCTGATCATTACTCTAGCTCTCCAAGGAGTCTGTATGGGAAAAGCAAGTTTGCCTTCCCCAGAATTCTTTATGAAATATATTTTCAGTTCTCTAAACAGTACCACTGAGCTCCAAGTGACAGGTAAGCTATTTATTCATATCCAATTTTCTTTTGCAACACACATTTGATGTAAACTATCTTTAAATGCCTAAAGGACTTTTTGCAATTCAGTTTAGACTTAAATGCCATTTCATTTTAGAGAGGTTAAGTAGTCTCTTCTAAATTTAAAAAAAAAAGGTTGGAAGATGCATTCCTTATTTTGATAATTCTCTGAGAGGTACAAAGCAAATTGTTACTGAGATTATGAATGGTGTACCATCACATGAATTGATTACTGAATTGCTCAGTACCATCTGAACTACCCAAGAGAGCTCTGAAAGTGGCAATCTAGCCATGAGGGCAGAGTTCACTAGGGCTTTGTTTGCATTGCTTCTTCGTGCAGATCTTCATACACTGCAAGATATTAGGGATGAATGGGATAATTCTTGCACAGTAGCCAGATTAGATGCCTTAGTCAGTCACAACTCAGTGTAGATCTATTCCCAGAAGGGGTTGCTCTTTTTTGGCCAAATGCTGCTATACTTGAAAACACCTTTGTGGTTTGTAGTTCCCTACCCACCCTCTGCTCTTAGTAGCCAGTTAGTGAATCTGGAATATGCAAAGTTGAGTTTCTTCAGGAACTTTGTTGCTGGATTTAGCAGAAATGCTACTTAACCATTTATAGATAGAAGATAGAAGTATAGGAGATTTGTGAGTGGTCCAAAAATAAAAACACTGAAGCAAAACAAAACCAAAAAGAAATTGTTGAAGTCTCATCAGCTGCTATTAATTATTTCATTAACTGCATGCTTAAAAGTTTAAGAAGCTACACCACCAACTCAGGGGCCTGATATGGATTTATAAGGTTATTATAAGACATCTACTTTTCCTTGTTTGTAGTAACATCTAACAGCAATGGTTTACAGGCTTTTCAAAGCACTTTTAAAAAGTTACATTAAGCATGGATTAAAACAGATTAAAATGTTGAATAGAGCATAGGTAAAAACATTTTTACCATTCATAGGTTACACAAAACTACACTGGATCACAGAAATAAATATTTTTTAAAAAAAGGAACAAAATCCTCAGCCCTAAACTGGCACTTCTAGATTGCACAGCCCTAAACTGGCACTTCTAGATTGTACTTGCTTAAACTAGTTTGGCAGCAATGTCCTTCCTTTAAAATTGCCCTGCCAGATCTTCTAAAATAATTGACTCACAAGAATGGATGGAGCCACCTTGGCACAGTACTACTAAATAGCTAGATATGCTGAAATCTGTGCCCCAGTGAATAGCAGGACTTTATGGCTGGTGGAGTTAGGGTGTCATTCAGAAAACCAAAAACATATTCTTAAGCAGTTTGTTACAGTGTAAGTATATTTTAAGTCTAAACTAATTAAACTGTCCCTTTAAATGTATTTAAATTCTTAATAGTAACATAAGGAAAGAATAAGCATGGAAAAAAACCCAATTAGATTAGACTACATTAGAAAACACATCTAGCTGTAGCTCCATTCAGATCTGTTTGCTTAAGTAGTCAAAAGAAATTAGTCAACGTTATCAGAAGCCTCTTTTGTAAGATTTATCATTAAGATTACACCATTTGCAATTTTTGAATAGCAGCATTAAAAAATAAAGAATCATCACATGGAAACATTCCTAATCTTATTGATCTAAATTCCTTTGAAATTAATTTGTGTATCACTTTTGTTTCTAATGTACAAGTTAAGGTTTATGGAAATTATCACGATGGCTTCATTTGAAAATGCAGGGTTGAAGGAAAGTGATAAGTAAGATGGGGTAGAGTATGCCCCCTCAAATAATGAAGCATTTCACCAACATCCATTACACTCAAGATATGCCATGGTTAGCCTCCCTGCATTGTCTCAGTTTTGGATTAGGGATCCTGGTTCCCTGCTCCCTATTGCAGGGCTGTGAACAGGCTTCCCAGCTAATGAAAGGAGAGAAAATCCACTTCTGAATGCAAGGCCAGCACAGCATCCTGAAGATTGATTTCTGGACACCTTATAAAGGATCTGTCTTCTGATCCAAATATCTGGACTAGTGTGGAGTTGCATTTACACAGGAAAATTTTAAGAACAGTGAAGTTATTTAGCAATAACTAGGTAACTTTGTCAGAGATGGCTGATTAAATGAAAGATGAATTGCCTTTCAGTCACATCTGTTTTCTTCTGAGATAGTCAAAGGCAAAATATCTGAATGTGGCAGGTAAAGGAGGAAAAGCTGAGTATCTAGGTTTCTTGAACTTCCAGAACTGTTAAGTGGAAATTGACTCCAGTACCAAACGGAGAAAAGAGTGTTAAAATAAGGAATTGAATTAATGTTAAAACTAACGAAATTTTAATAATTATTTTTGGGTTTAGCTTTTAAACGTGTGTTTTCCCATGGTAACATATCTGTTTTCTAATGAATTACTAGAACTAGAACAACTACTAAATGTGCTTACAGCCAAAAAGACCTGCACTGTTAATGGACAAATCCACAGTCACAAAAGAAGACGTTATAGTATGGCAATCAAAGATATTGGAAGAAGAAATACTCCAGCCAGAGGAAACCATACAAAAGGAGAGTATCTGAAAGGCAATTTTGAAGATCATGAAAGGAACACAGATTGGGACCAGGTTAATTTATTTTTATGTTATTATAGTATTAGTCACAGATTTTCACAGGCAGAAGTTCAAATTATTTTCCAATCAGTACGTTATTCCTGAAGTAAAATGTATTTGTTCCAAAAAATCATGTACATACTGATGAAATATATTTTTAGAGTTATATTTGTTTAAATACTAATTGGGGAAAGAACTTTATGGATGCTGAACATGCAATTAAAGTAGCTGAGAGGGGCTAGCAATGATTAGTGTTACATGGAATCAGGTGTTTCTTCAAGACACAGACAACTGCACTACCATGGCTTTAACATTTTCACAGTTATTAGGGGTTTTTTTGTTGTTATATCACAGAGCTTCTAGGGCCCCTTAAGTGACCTGGTAGAAAGAAGGGTTATTTTGCACTAAGGAAAACAAATTAAATGAAGGTTTCTGCATAAGCTGCTTTTAAAAGCCTTCTGTAAACCAAAGATTGGGCATTTCCAAACACTTTTAATGACCACATGTGGAATTCAGAAGCTTTCTTTAGAAAGTACAGAATCTGTAAGACAAAGCCTTAGCTACTATCCAGTATCCTCTTTGAGGACTTTGAAGACACTGATTCAATGTAGGTGATCTTATCCTTATCCTAAGAGTTTGAAAATAAATCAATTTTTTTTATAGCAATGATTAAGATGGTAACTGACTTCCATCCTTTAGACTGGATGTCATTCCTTAGACAAAAAGGAAGACTTCAAAGTATATCATCAGTATGTATTTTGATGTATATCTTTGAAATATATTCTTCAACAAATACTTTTCTATTCTTTACAATTCGCATTGACTCAATGACAATGTTTCTCCTTCATTTCAGAGAATAAGAGATATGCAATTGACTTTGGCTCTGGGGCCGTTTTATAATGTGGAACTGAGACAAATTGCATCTGGTTAAATGCCATTCTGATAGATATTTATCTGTGTCATTTTATTGCATTTGAAATGCATATTCTACCAATAGGTTTATTTCTTTCCAACTGACCACAAAAGAGTATCATGCTGATCAGCATGATGAGGCATTTAATAGAGTCTCAAAATAATTTTAAATTAAGGTCATTTTAAATGTGTTTCATATAAATTTTAATTATGAAGGACAGAAATCAGTAGTGATACTATCTGTAAAAGAAGTAAAATTGTCCTTCAGCAATAGAAGAGTTTATAAAGCTCAGTTTTTGATTTCTTGAACTTCTGATACTGACTGTAACTCAAAAGATAAGAGTGCAGCGAAGTTATCTGAGTCTTAGGAGTCAACTGAGAGTCAAACATTCCGTATACATGAAAAAAATCCACAAAGAAACATCTGAAGAGAAGATAATTTCTCTTCTGTATTAATTCCTAGTTTCTCAGGGTTTTTTTTTTCTCTTCCTTCTAGCTATGTCCATTTTCCTTGACATATTGCATTAGAAGACTTTGTGTTTCATTGTCGTGTGGCTAATTTTGTCTCCTATTTTCGGCACGTGTGGTAGCCATTGTGCCCCATTAGTAACAGATTCTGCTAGATATGAGACATTGACTCCTTTATGGCTTGTGTTTGTGATCTGTAATTTAATTTTTAGATAAGAGTTATATTTTGAAAGGTTATCACAAAAAAGTCACTACATATATAAAACAAGTAAGTAGCAGATGATCTAATAAGAGAAATAATTTAAAATTATGTCACAATATCTATGGTCCCATTTACTATTCCTCACAAAGCAAACATGGATTTTGGAAACCAAGCTTATCCATTCCTCCAGTTTTTCATGTGAAAATATGCGAATTCGATTTACTTGTTTCTTCAGTATCATCCTCCAGAAGTACACACATAGTTGCTTTACTAATGGCAAATGAGTGGTCTGTCTGCCTATGTTTAAGAGCTTAAAAAGCTTGGGCTTGCAACTGGAGAAGATGAAGGTCCTCATGCCCCAAGTTTTATAAGAACATTTTACCAAGTAAAGCTTAACTGCTTTATACATGTGGGTAGACAGTTGAATTTTCAGATGAGATTTTGCTTTTCCATTTAAAATTCCTGATAATAAATTCACATCAAGATTTAGGTTCATAGTAGTCCTGGACCTCATCTTGTCTATCCTACTTCTCAAAACCAGGCTAGCATCAAAGTCAGATCAAGGTTCACAGAGCCATGTCCAGTTGAATTCTGAATGTCTCCAAAGATGGAGATTCTGCAGTCTTTCTGGGAAACCTGTGCCAGTTCTTTACTGCATTCATTCTGATGTACTTTTTTATAATACCAAACTGGATTTTTCCCCACTGCAAGTAATACCTTTTGCCTCTTATTCTTTTGTTGCCTGCCTCTGAGAAGTCTCTTGTTATCTTTCCCTTATAAACCACCTTCGATAGTTGAAGACTTAAGATACGCACCAAGCCTTCTCTTTGCCAAAGTGAACAAACCCAGGTCCCTCAGCCTCTCCTTGCACATCATGCACTGCAGTTCTCTAGCTGTCTTGGTGGCCCTCCATTGGACTTCCCTCAATTTGCCAATGTCTGTCTTGTACTGCTGATTATTAAACTGGACATAGTTTAATAAATTGGACGTAGCCCAGATGTGGACTCATATGTCCTGAGTGACAGGCAGTATTCTTTTTCCACTACCTGCTGGCTACACTCTTGCTAATGTAGCCCAGTATGCAGTTAGTGGTCATTGCCACAGGGGCACACTGGTGGTTCAAGTTCAAGTTGTCTGTCAGGACCCACCCCAAAGGTTTTATCTGTAAACCTACCTCCCTTCCGGTCAATTTTTCCCAGCCTTTATAGATGTATGGGGTTATTCTGTTTGAAACACAATAAATTTGCCTTAGCTGATCTTCATGAGGGTCTTGTCAGCCCATTTCTTTGGCTTATCAAGATGCCTGTAAATAGCAGCCATGCCCATCAGCTTGGAAATCAGTTGGATTTCACCTGTGAATGTGATCTGGTGCCCTCTATTCCCTCACTTGATTGTTGGTGAAGGCATTAAATAGTATCATCCCTGTTCTGTCCAGTCAGCAATGCTGCTTATTATTAGACATGAGCTAGACTTCCAACTTGACACCGCGTGTCGGTGTTCGCCACTTCTACTGCCAAAAACACTGTCTAGAACAGGCAAAATTAAGGTCTTTTCCAATATGGCAACTCCTGAATTGTCTTCCTGCTCCCCTTTGGCTTGAAGGCAGAACACACTAGGTCCAGGCGACAAGATCACCCGTTATCCTGAAGACTGGTGTGTGGTTTTCAGAATAAATGTATCGGTGCTCAATTCATTCAGTTTCTTAGTGCACTACAAAGCATATTTCACTTCACTAATGGATGAATAAAGGCAGGGAGGTGTTGGGTTTTAACAAGGTTATTTAAAAGTAAGTGTAATTACAATTATTTAAAAAATTTAAATAGTAATTTTCTTTCAAAAGAAGCTTAAGGTTCTGTGATTAGAAATAGAATATATAGCAATTTCTCGACTCTCAGATGCAGATGAATTTAAATGAAAGGAAAAAGGAAATTTTTTTGAAAAAAATTCAATCACAACTCATCATGAGATTAAGAAATGAAGACTATTCCTCTAAGCAAAATAGCATATTTGATCTGGACTTCTTAATTTTAAAAGTTTTACAGAAATTGCCAATAGAAGTGTTCCAACACTAATTGGTCATGTTTTTAGTAGAGGTTTCGGCCTGGAGATGAAAAAACAATTCTTCATGAACATTTTTCCAAATATAATGGTTCCTAAGAAGAGTTGCTTCTTGTGACAAAGAGATGTTCCTAACAAGAACAAAAAATCGTTGAAATCTGAAGTACCTCTAATAATACAATTATTAAGCAATCTTTAGACCAAATTTAGACTATGTAACATTTACTTTGCTGACTTTAAAGTGATATGCCATTGTTTAAAGAATTAAAATATTTAATTTATTTCCATATCTTACTGAAGATCCAGGACAAGGATGAATTTCAGTATTGCTTTCATATAGGCAGTATCTAACATTAATAATACCATTATTGCATTATTGCAATAAATGCAGTTTTGCATGAATAGCTAAGATTATGAATTGTTAGCACTAAATATTTTTCTTAGCACACATGACAGTAAAATGTTGAAAGACATTATTTTGTCAGATCCTCGTTACATTAATTGGCTGCAATAGATATTGTGCTGCTGCATCCCAAAGATTTTGGTCTTCCTGAAAAATAATGTAATATGAAGTTTAATTGGAAAACAAAATTCCACATAACTGAAGTAATTAAATTAAGTTAGCAAATTAAAAAGGAGTACATAGAAAACAATTTTTTCTAGGCTGTACAATCCTGTGTTCTTCTCAGATTTCATATTTAACCTCAACATTAAATGCAGGAATATGCAACACGTTAAGTAACTGTATATACTTTTCCACATAGGTTTGTTTCTCTGCCAATGAACTCGTGAAGATATTTTTGAAAAACAGTTCTTCCTCCATTTCTAAGGACCACTTCAAGCAAATCAGCCCAGCTATTATTCAACAGCTTTTAAGTTGTTCATGTCAGCTTCCTGACTTCAAGCAGACAAAGCTTCCACCAACAACTGTGGAAAGTGAGTTATGTTGTTATCAATAAAGTATTGTTTAAATTCAGATAAATAGGTGTGGGGACTTCTGGAGACATTTCAATAATAAACCTAAGCCAAAACATTATGAGATTTATTCACTCTGCAATTTATGCACTCTATGATTTCATAGCATACATGTCAGATAATAGTACTATATTGATAAGTGAGGAGACTCAATGGTCTTAATTTTATATTAGGTGGAATTCCATTTCAATATGTAAGGTTTTAACCCTTATTTTTTCCATAACAAGTTGTCATCTGTGGGTTGCTGTCCAGTAGGGACTTCTTTTGTGAAATTTTCACCAGGTATATATTGGAATCATTTCATTGCTCTTACATATAGCCTCAAGGTTACATTATCTAGAATTTTATACCATGGTGTGGCAAATACTTGATATAGATAAGTTCTGCATGAATATTACTGGGTTTTCAGGTTGTGATATTTTACAGCAGAGAAGTGTTGGGGATGCTGCTGTGGGAAAAGCATTCAGAAAAACAGTCACAGAGAAGCAGCACTTGTGTGATAGAGCTGGAACAAGAGCTGAGTTAGAGTATAACCAGATTGTTTCCAGTTACAGTCATAGCCCTCACATGCCAGTGCTTCCAGTAATTTCTGCCCCATCTGTTCTGTTGTTTCCACTTCTGTAATTAATCTGTAGTCCACCTTATTTTAAAAAAATCTAAATCCAATCTGACCTAAGGGCTTCTTAATGTGTTTTCTGGTTTTGTTTTTACTTTAAATGAGTGATATCTGGGAAGTGGTTACAAACCAAGGTGTGCTGGTGTATTACAGGGGAATTAATCTCGGTGGGGCATTCAGGAGTCAGGAATGAGCTAAAAAGAATGGGCATCTAACTATAATCACCTGCATCTAGAGCAGAACTTTTTAGGCTACAAATCAATGTCTTCAAGACCTTTATCCTAATCTCTACATGGCAAGCTTTAGATGACTAGATCTTTCAAGGGCTAGTAAGATTTCCCCACATCATTCTGGCCAACAGCCCTTATGGAATAGCATGTGAATTAAATAATGTGGAAGGACACTTGTGGATATCCCAAGAATGGTTACAGGAGAAAGAAACACACAGAATTGGAAGAATCTGGAGTCCTTCTTTCAAAAGAAGGCAGTTCTTCTTTTATATGTTATTTTTCCTCTCATTGCCTGAACACCTTGCAGTCTTCTACTACTCTGATCTTTTCTATGCTACACAGATATGACCATTTTTCAGATGTAGAATCAAAGAAAGAAAAGAAAGGAACTTACTCAGGTCATATACAAGATTCAAGAAAAATTCACTGTTAGGTGGGATTCTCCCAAGTCTAAAGCCACCAGCTGAATCAATGACATTTAGTGATCTCATAAAGGTGAGAAATGGGAAAAACTGAACTATTCACATGCAGAATGGAATGAATAAGAGCACTTTCTGCAGCCTTTCCCCTATGCTTTTAACAAAGGAAGGTTTCCATGACCACAGGGACACTTCTACTGGCTTGGCACAGACAAAGGGCTCCATGTTTGACCTATGTGTGACCTAGGCATTGACTCATGAATTTTATTCTGAGTTCTATTTTCCTGACAGGCTGTGATGTTTTGGCCAAGTCACCAAAGCCTGACTTTCCATAAATATCTACTATATCCTTGTATTTGGAAGTGTAGTCTGTGAAATTTACTGTCTGTTTTTATGAGGTGCTGAGCACTCGCAGTGCTATGAAAGTGTGAAACATTAAGTGACAGTTTTCAATATTTTGGCATTAGTTCCTTTATGTGTGTTTCTCATCAGCCTTTTACCTCTGTCATAAGACTTTCATACCAATTAACCTGGATTCATGTTCTGCAAAAGGTTGGGAATGTGAGAGGCATGTAACTCTGAAGAATTATAAGGGCAACCTTCAAAATATCCCAGTAACCTGGAAAAAATAGTTTGGTGGTCTTGGTATAGTAACTGAAGGGGTGCATGTCCACATCAGATTTGTAAATGTAATTTGGACCAAAATATTTATGCTAGGAACCTAAATCAGATCCCTATATTCATCTGAGTTTTCAGGCTTTGGTTTATTTATTGAGAATGATTTGGTTACAAATGTGACGTTGCCTGTAAGGATATACAGGTGTGGCATGTTAGAGCAGAGAATTACAAGCATAAATCTGTTAAGAGAGGCAGCAAATGCAGACCAGCATTCACTCTGCTGCTCTGAGTGTCTCTAATTTGCACAGTCACAGTCATTTAGCCCTTTAGAATACGAAATTTGGAAGCATCAGATGTATTACCTCTAAAGCCTGAAAAAAAATGAATGTTTTCTAGGCTTCTAATTCTGTCATCCATATCACACATAGCTAGAAAAATCTCTGTGGCTGTTGTAGTTTAACCCCAGATGGCAACTAAGTACTACGCAGCTGCTGACACACTCCCCCTGCCTTCCCCAACTCTGGGGATGGGAGAAGAAGTGGAAAAAGGTAAAACCGATGAGTTGAGCTACAATCAGTTTGATAATTGAGATATAGTAAAATATACCACTTCAACTAGTGCTACTACTTCGAATAATAATAACAGTAGTGGAATGGAAGATTCAAACAAAACAAAAAAAAAAAAAAAAAAAAAAAAAAAAAAAAAAAAAGAGAGAGAGGAATAAAACCCTAGAGAAATAAGTGATGCACAATACAATTGCTCACCACCTGATGCCCAGTCCATCCCTGAGCAGCCATCAGCAGCTCTCAGACAACTTCCTCAGTTTATACACGGAACAAGACCTTCTGTAGTGTGGAATATCCCTTTGGCCAGTTCAGGGCAGCTGCCCTGGCTGTGCTGCCCCCTCCCCCAACCTCTTGTGCAGCTCCTCTCTGGCAGAGCATGAGACACTGCAAAGTCCTTGACTTAGGGTAAGCAGTGCTTAGCAACAACCAGAACATCAGTGTGTTATCAACATTATTCTCATACTGAATCCGAAACACATCACTGTACCAGCTACTAGGAAAATTAACTCAATCCCAGCTGAACCCAGACAGCAGCACAATGAATCATTTCTCCTGTGTGCTTGTACTGAGAGGTGTCAAAACAGCCTCAAAACCAATTACAAATACAGAACAAGTACTCAAACACAAATACTGGATGATTAAAGGTGCCCTTGTTTTGTTTCATTTGTTTTTCTCTACAGAATATGGTTACAGCACTGTTGCTGTTTTACTTATTACTATTGGATCTATGTTTGGTACAACTCTCATTTTATTTAATTCCTGTCAAGAAATCTATACACTCATTTTACAGCTGTTTGTCGGTTTGGCTGTTGGGACCCTTTCTGGAGATGCATTGCTACATCTTATTCCTCAGGTAAGTAATAGACACCTAAGTGATTCTAAAATGTTGACACCTATGCACATGTGCACACATACACACGGAGAAATTTTTTATTGAAACCTGGATAATGCTCATCTGTTTACAAATAAAACTCTTCATGAAATCCACCCAGCACTCCAACTACATTTTCACTTGTAGTTCAGAGAGGAATTGCAAGTAGTAAAAGCAGAAATAAATGAATGAATAATTCAGAGAAAATGAAGTTCCTATTTTCACAAAAACTTTTCATAACTCCCACAAGTCCTGTGCAAGCTAAGTTTCTTTTTGTGTATTGAACTCTTTCATGAGGAAGATTTTGTAACAGGAGAAATTGTTCAAAGGTTGTACAGGACATTTTCCTAAATTCATAAAATAAATTTTAAGAACAGGATAGCATGCAAAACAAACCCAAATTTTCCATTATGTATTCATGTATTTTTGACTGAGTCTCCTCTGATATGAGACAGCTGTTATGACTAGACTTCTAGTGGTCATAGAAAGAAAATTCACAGCTTCACTCAAGATTCTGGTCAAAATATTGTTTGTACTCAATACATTGTATCTGGAAGGAGAACTAGGAGAGTGGTTTAGGGAAGTCAATTCTCAGTGAATATCAGACAAATGTATTTCTTTCAGAAAGACCTTTTGAGTGTGAAAGTATTCTCTCTTACCAGTTTTAAGTACATGTATCCAATAGCCTATAAAGAGCACACTTTCAGAGCATAGAAGGGCTGTCATGCTGTGCCACAGGTGGAAAAATGTAAGCAAACCCATCAGTAGAAATGGATTTCTGCACTAATTATGCAGTAATTTATGCATTATTTTCACAGAACCATAGAATTACAGAACAGTTAGGAAGGCATCTTTGGAGATCATCGTAGTCCAGCACCCCTGCCAAAGCAGAATCACCTAGAGCAGGTTACACAGGACTGTATCCATGTGGATTTTGAATGTCTCCAGAGAGGGAGACTCCACAACCTCCCTGGGCAACCTGTTCCAGTGCTCTGCCACCCTCAGTGTAAAGAAGTTCTTCCTCGTGTTGATGTGGAACTTCTTTTGGTTTAGTTTATGGCCATTGCTCCTTGTCCTGTCACTAGGCACCACTGAAAAGAGGCTGGCACCATCCTCTATACACCTGCCTTTGAGATATTTGTATGTACTGATGAGATCCTCTCTCAGTCTTCTCTAGGCTATATAGGCCCAACTCCTGCAGTTTCTCCTCATTACAGAGATGCTCCAGACCCCTAATCCTATTTGTGGCCCTCCACTGGACCCTCTCCAGTAGCTCCTTGTCTATTTTCAATATAAATTTTACATATGAAGATAAGTAATTTCTTTGGACTTTGAACATCAATATACTCCAAATGAAATATATAATATATATAATTCCTATAGGTCGATCTATCTATCTATCTATCTATCTATCTATCTATCTATCTATCTATCTATCTATATCTACACATAAAAGGCAATTTCATAAAACTGTCCCTAAAAATAATGTTACTTTCACCACTGAGAGATGAAGAAGTGTAGCAGAGGCTCCTAATAATTCATTTCATTATCAAAATTCAGCTGACTAGCTCAGAACACAACTTAAATTTTAAAGAACTGGCAATAGAAAAATTTCTGAGAATAAATTGAATTGACACATTATTGATTATTTCTCTAGAAAAAAATATTGCCATTTTAATTTTTTTTACTTTATCTCTTTTATTTTAGACTCTTGGTTTACATAGACATGAAGCACAAGACACAGAAGACTTCTATGAGGGAAAAGAATATATTTGGAAACTTTTGGGAATAATTGGAGGAATTCATGGATTTTTTCTGATAGAAAAATGTTTCTTTCTCTTGGTAACTCCATATGAACAGGTAAAGCTTTGGCTTTGTACAATTTATCCTTTAAAAAAATCTCTTCTATTTTGAGATTTTACAGTGCATGGAATGTAAAATGACTGTGGACAATAATTATCATTTGTGTGAGTTAAACGAAGCATTGATGATTGCTTTCCAAAGTGCTCCTACCTGACTGACCTTCAATTTCGATTTTGCTTTGCTCTAAGGATTGTGCCTGAATGTGTCCCATATATTTATAACCCAAGAAGGGAACAGTTAATCGAATGTGTTCCGTAAGCAATCATTCCTGACTCACACTGGAGCAGGGGAAGAGTATGTATCCATAGGAAATAGGAATGGCAGTTGTCTAGGCTCTGTTTGAAGAGGAGGAAGATATCATGTGAGCACAAGATATTTTTAAGAATGATTCCTTAAAATTTCCAAATTGTTTTTTACCCTAACTCCAATGACTTGAAAATTTGATACATATGTTTCAGTCAGTAGGACCCAACCTTATGTTAATAATATCTCCTTGCTCACTGCCATGCTTATAGTAATTCTATTACTTTATTTCAATGTGGCTGAAGCCTAAAAATGTGATTATGCATAAGGATATAATGTGGCTCATTAAGTTTCTCAGCATGAGACAATCTTAATGTCACAAAAGAAGGCTAAACCTTTGCTTGTTCTGTTTTATAGAGTGTGTAAAGACTCGCCTGATTTAGTTACACAGCAATGAGTCCCTATTCTTTGAGTTAGCCATAAGAATATAATGTGTGATTAACAGAATGAGACTATTTTGATGATGATGATACTTTGTTTTGCAAAAAGAAATCTTTTTTGTTACTTATTTGAGAGAAAGGCTTTATCATCATCCCATAAATTTTCAAACTTTTTCTACAGAGAACTAGATGAGTTAATTCAGAGTTAATTTTTATATCCACCTCAGCCTCAAATTTTAATTTGGGTTTTAAAACAAGTTAAGTTTTATCAGACCATTATGGTTGTCACTGATTTATCTGATTCGATTTTGAGGGTTTAACAAGATAAGCATTAAGAAATGTCGATGCCAGCCAGTGATCTTTTCCAATAGATTTTGTTTTGAAAAAAGTAATTCTTAAAAATGCTAAACTTTCACAAAAGGCTGAGAAATACTGCACCTGTGTTCATCGGGTTTCAGAACTAATTGCAAAGCATCTTCGTTCAAAAAGGGCCTTTCTTAATGGGCACTGGGGACATTCCCATGATCTTCCAGTGGAATCTGAATTAAATGAACATTCAGGCAGAGGCAAATCTACTTCAACCATACAGTTGGTAGGTTACCAATATGACATTCTTCCCTGATTTTATATTCTTCTTTCTCTGTTCCTTGCAAAAAATGAACCAAATTGATGTAATGAATCAGTACTATTTTTTTCACGCCTTAGTGATGGGGACATTCCCATGATCTTCCAGTGGAATCTGAATTAAATGAACATTCAGGCAGAGGCAAATCTACTTCAACCATACAGTTGGTAGGTTACCAATATGACATTCTTCCCTGATTTTATATTCTTCTTTCTCTGTTCCTTGCAAAAAATGAACCAAATTGATGTAATGAATCAGTACTATTTTTTTCACGCCTTAGTGATTTTTCATTTATTACATGACATGATTGTCAGGAATCTCTAGATTTTGGACTTTATATTGAGCTGTTACAGATATCTTGCAATAACTTTTCTTAAGTGTGTATCAGATTGATATAACAATCCACTTCCTGTACTACATTTTGTTGATAAAATTCTTGAAGATTTTCCTCCTCCCTTCTTTTTAGAAAATGATCATATGTAAGGGCAGACTCTCCCATGGGAAAGACTTCAGGATTTTCTGCAGTGAGAGTTAAGTGCATAATTAGTGAACAGATGAAATCTTGGCCTGTTCTTGGGCATTTTCCCACAGATTGAAGAGTGACATAAGCAAGATGGATATCTGGGAATGGTGCTTACCTATAAGAAGTTACACAATTTTATGCTGGGCTGTGGATAGTATCCAGACAGATAAATCTTTGCAAACTAAAATGACTCACACCTTTTAACCTGTTTTCTCTTTATCCCCATCAATCTCTTCATTTTATATGTAGTAATATCTAGATACATAGGTTGTTTTAAATCAGTATCTCCAGAGATCTATAATGTGAAATCTATTTTACTAAAGTAGTTGTGATGGGTAAGAATCTCATGAGTCACTGCTAATCTTTAAAACACAGTTGGGAAACTCTCGATTGAAAACAGAGCAAACAGATGAGTGCAGCATGTTTACTAATTTGTGAGCCACATCATAGCTTCCTGTTGAGGATAATGAATAATTGTGTCATTCTGCTCAGCAGCAAGGTCCCCCCAAAGCTCTGTATAGATGACATGAATTAGGCTGGCTTAGCTGGTTTGTGCACGGAGAAACAATTTTTCAGAATCATGTGAGTAATACTAAGACAAACACTGTTTGACTAAGAAAAACTTGTAAATCCTTCACATCAGTGATTAGCCTTGCAGTTTTGACTCAGAGTTCAAAGAAGTGGCATATGAATAAATATTATAGGAGAAGCAGAATAATTCCTGGAATTCATATGACTGGCTGCAGTCATGGGAATTAAAGACTTTAATTTTTCCTTTAAAATGTAGAATTTGAAGAACAATTCCTTTCCCTTCACTCCTCATGTTTCTACAGCACATATCCCACATCACAACCAAGCTAATACAGGCACATCTCTGCTACAGTTTTTGGAGTGGTGGCTGCTGTCCTTAAAACAGAGCTCTTAGGCCACTGTTGACTCTTCACTGACTGCTGTAACAGGTTTAACACGCCTTCTTTTCTTTCTGGGGGGGTGAGGGGGAAGGGGGAAGAAAAGAAAATGTAGTGATTATAAATTCAGTTTTTCTAGTCTCAAGCAAACAGGTTTTTGGCTTATCGCACCCTCACACTAATTTCTAATAATTTCTCTAGTCAGAAAGAAAAGCCCCCAGGGAGGTAAGGGGGCGTGAGAGATTACTCATGTTCTCCCTTCTCTCCACACAGTTTCAGTATCTGTTAATTAAATGTTAGGGCTGCTGCATCAAATTAACTCTCTAGGATAAGGATGATGATTCTGCCTCTTCTTCCTCCAATTGAAATAAGGGTAAATTTCACTCCTTGCAGGGAGAGTACTCATGTGCTGCTATGCTCAACCAGTGATGCCTGGTGCTGAGACAAAGCTGTAGCTAAAAGCCAAGAGGCAAGGCACTGGAGTTTGCACCACCCTGAAGCAAAACCCTATATTTTGAAAGAGACCTTTCCAATTTTTCCTTGGAAATCTTATGGACACCTTATTCATCAAGAAACTACATTCATCTGGTCATGACAAAACATACAATTTGAATTATAATGTCCTTTTTAAACTTGCATTTGGCTCAGCTTTTTGTATTCAAACGGAAACATGGTTTTCTTGGGCTACAACAATGCTTATGAATGTCTTTCTTCCTATCAGAATTAGACTGTAACCTCTTCTGGGCAAGGGAGATTTCTTTTTCATGTGTTTCTGCAGTACCAATCACAGTGCCAATGGTCAATAAGTGATTCCAATTGTATCTGTGCAAATAAAAATAGACTGTCTTTAATTCAAATAACTTGAACTTATTTGATATTTTTCTGTACTTACAGCAGTAGCTGGAAGAGCCCCTTAACACTGATTCATTATCTTTGTTTTTACCTAGAGAAGCCCAGAAGATTCTGAGTCCGTTGAAGTTCCTCCAGAGAGCAAGACAATCAGCAAAAAAAGTTAGTATCAATAAAAAGACTAGACAAGTAACCAGAAAATCCTTCAGACCTAAGATGGAATTGAAAATGTGAAGCTGGTTTAGCTCTGTGTTTGCTATGTGCTGCATCACCACATCTGATGACACTTGGCTACATAATTTAATCTCTGCTTAAAGACCTTTACAGCTGCCAACCCTGTAATTGTGAAGTTCATCAGTTTTATACTGTCCTTGCTTTAGTGTTTGTTGCCTCACTGTTCAATCTACTTTTCTAAAGCCTTTGCTTAAAGGGAAATATTCAAAACTTAATACAAAACAGATTGTTATAACTGTAAACTTAGCTTGGGGTTATATTTCTGAAGGTAGTGAAATGATTGTTTTGTTAGCTCACTATACAAATACAATTCTGCTTCCTTCTTCTCTTTCACAGTGAAACATTAGCCTCTTTAAACCATTAATGATTTATTACAGGTTTGGATTTACAGGCTCATGATGGCTCCCAGTTTTGGTTTAATCTGTTTTCTTCAGAGAACTTCAGATAATTCCTGTTTTCTGTGTTTTGTTGCTGCTTAGTCAAAAAAAGTGGGAAAATAGAGCTTAAATCAAATTCTGCCTTTGACTTGACTTTGCGACCTTGGTGAACTCAGTAGAGTTGCAGTCATTCAACTGAGAGAATAATATTTTAATTTAAATCAGTTTATTTGCTGTAATCAATTCCCTTTATTTCATGACCTCAGATCTCAGGTCATCAGTTTGATTTATTTAACAATGTCATTATCTTCTATGGTTTTGATACTCTTCTCTGTTCTTGTGGACTTCATTTCCATTTCAGAGGCATTAGAAATCTGGATTTTCATTTCTTCACTCTCAGCTATCCAGTAGCTGAAACACAGCACCAGTTTCACTGTGACTACATAGTTCATCTTTAGGTATTTCTGTTTGGTTCAATCATCACTATCTGCTAAGCGCGAACAAATCTCTGGTGACCTCAATGTTATTTGTTCCAAGTAACTAAATTTGGATAATTTCTTAATATTGTTCTTTGTCATTTTTCCTTCATACCTCATACTTACCTCCATATTAGTAAGTATCAGTAAGTGAAACCTTAGTAGGGAAGGTTTGGGTTTGGGTTGGGAGGTTTTTGTGTATACATAATTTCAAAAGTTTGTATTGTTACAGTTCTTTTAAATAGCTAAGTGTGTAAACATGCCTGGATACCTTGTTACTGACCTAAACTTTTAGGTGTTTTTCTGCCCAAAATGGAATGGAATCTGGAGCTCTAAGGAAGGAAGCCTGACATCTCCAGAACTGCCAGACTTCACTGGAAATGCACGTCAAGTATGACTGCAAATGGAGTCAGGCATCTTAGATAGCCAGTAACTCAGAAAGCAAGAAGCTTTCTGAAGAAAAAGATGTCTCACTGGCCCTCTTCTCATTTATACATATCAACATATGATAACATTTTATATTTGGTATACTCAATAACATTTACTAGAAATATCTTTTCTGAGTGAGTAATGGAAACATTGGGAAAAGATCTGTTTATGGATAAATGTTTGCTTTAAAGTCTCATTCAAAACATAAAAAGTGTAAACTACATTGGGAGTCCTGCACTCATGAGTTTTATGAAGATTATGGAACACAATTAGCTACGAGTTCTGATCCCCTATTTAAGCAGAAAAAGAAGTAAAAAAAAAATAAAAATGTAGCATTAATGAAAAAGAAGAGACATTGTAGAAATATTTAAGGTAATAATTTAATAGTTAATAGTTTCTATTGGAATATAATGCAGTGACATAATTGCCAGTAACAAAGTTGCTTTAAAATAGGCTGAAAGTAAATTAAGATAAACATTCAGATTTGTTTATACATGCATCTTCTAAGCTTTCTGCAAGTAAGAGCCCTATGTTATATTATAGACAACATGCTGGAATGAGTTCCAGTAATCATGGTATATCCTGTTCAACAACCAGATACTTGAATAAAAAAGACTAATAATGCCTCAGGGCAGGCCATGATTTCACCTTGCCAGTGCTTCTTACAAATCACAAACTTAATGTAATGCAGCAATCTATTATTTCTATATAATTCCTACTCTGCACCATTGATTATAAACTGCCCATAGTGTTTAGAAAGAATTGTGCAAACTGGGGACATCCACATCCGGCTCTGTGAGCTGGCAGGAAAGTGTAACAAGCCTGCCAAATTTTCTGAACCCACAGAGCTCCCAGGCAACTAGGGAGGATTTTCTGAATACGATTGTTAGGCTTTTATGCACTGTGTGTTTTTTTATAATAGTCTGAAGACTACAGTTCTAGCCAGTTTCTGTAAGAAAAACATCTCCCCCATCACTATAAAATGATCATTTCTGAGAAACGTTGTAATAAATATATTCAGACAGTTCTGTGCAGCTCCAAGTTAGCTCCTTAGTCAGCCTTATTATGTCTATGTGGGGTCATCAAAAGTCAGAAAAATTCATATTTAGGGCCCAAATCACAACCCTGCTTCTTCAGGCGTGAAAACAACCCTTTTCAAAGTGTTCTGTCCATTCTGTGTAGAGGGAAGCTGGATGAGTTTCCCGACAGACATTAGGTGGTCCTGCTTGTAAGACTGTGGATAGAATGGATGAAACAAGGTACAGGATAGGGGAGCCAATTATGTGTTGCTGAGTCTTGACACTGACCCTGTCTGGAGCCTTGTCCCTGTTTCTCCATTCAGCATGGCACCCAGCTGTCTGTTACAGGCTGAACGAAGAGACTGTCCCTAACTCCCTATCTTGATTTCAGTACTTGCATCACTAGTAGCACCTCTCCACTCATGCCAGATGCCTGATCGTGAACATCCAGTATACTGTTCCACACTAAAACAAGGTCACAGAACAGTATGTGAAAGAAAAACCTCCATCTGCACCCATGAGTGGTGCTCCAGATAGGAGTACTATGAGCATAACAGCCATTAATTGATTGAAACAAATGCTGGAAATGAGCATGCTGTAAGAGTGCACTAATAGTGATACTCTGAGGCTTGTTGTCTTTCATCTCTATCTTTCACTGTGATACAATCTCATGAGAAAAATAGAGCCTGCAAATATTACTCAATAGTAGCAAGATTTACATGATTAAAACAATCAGCTGCATGAAAACAAGTATTTGTCTTGACTATAGCTGTGCAATTCTGTGAGTGATGGCAGAAAAACTCCAGATAACATCTAGGAAAACTTGTATGAATTTCAGCAAATAAATATTAGTAGAAACCCTTAGGATGTATCATGAAACTAGAATCAAAGCTCATATTTTTTGCCAAATAGGTGACCCAGTAAAAATAAGGAAGCTATTTCCTGGTATTTGCGTCTCTGAATTGCTCTCTAACCAATTTTTTTTTGTTTCAAATGTATTGAAGGATGTGTAACAACAAGGGCAAAGCAGATAAACACTATTTTCCTGATTATTACGACTTTTTATAATGTTATATGTGAAGTTGCTAAAAACTCAAATCATTTGTAACAAAAGAAAAATTGCAATATCTGTTTGTGTTAAAGCTTCTGGGCTTTTAATTTCTTTGTTTGTTTGTCTTTTCCAAGGTAAGAAAATCAGCTTGTTAGCAATAATGGTTCTGGTAGGTGACAGTCTTCACAATTTTGCTGATGGCTTGGTAATAGGAGCAGCATTCTCATCCTCAACAGAAACAGGTGTGACAACAACTGTTGCTATTTTATGCCACGAAATTCCTCATGAAATGGGTAAGAAATATATATATATAATTTTTCTGATTGTCTTTGTTTTTCCAGATTTCCCAAAGAGTTCTTTCCTGTATAGTATTCACAGGAATTCTTCTTGCCTGTAGCATCATGTACTTTAACATTAATGTGTGAGACTGAAGCTTCTGCACTCATTATTGGATGCCATCCCATCTCACCTTCCCCAAATGTAAATGACATCAGACCAAGAGTGACCTGTTATTCCTAGGTGTACAGACCCCAAAAAATAATAAACTGTGAGCAAGACCCACATGTGCATAATGGGCATGCCTGACAAAACAGGCTATCCAAGAGTTTCAATATGCTGCAGAGCTATTTAACAAAGTATTCCCCATACTACCCTC
>NW_008668573.1:50152-66762 GCF_000695815.1 Acanthisitta chloris
AATAAAAGAAGGTTTATGACCTATATTACTACTGGACAGGACAGGAAGATCATTCTGTTTCATATTGCCCTTGATTAACTTCTTGTGGTAAAATTTCCAGCATGACTGAAGCTGTTCCTGACATTGCATTGATGAACATGTATAAACTGGCAAGTTCAGGATATGAACTGTATATTCTCAATTCTATTCTTAAATGACTGAAGATTTCATGTGCTATATAGAAGAAAGACTTCCCCAAATATAAAGATGGGATGGCAGATAGCTGTAAAACTGGCAACTCTTGTTTGCATAGCAAAGAAAATTGAAATACTCAACCATTAAATCCAAAGGCAGATCTTAATTCTGGGGTAGTAGTCCCAGTGTCAAAGTGGTGTTTTTACACTCACAGAGTGGGTTTTTTTAAATCTTCTACTGTGGTCCTGTTATGCAATCATTTCTTTTAGAAGAAAAATTTGTGATGGGATTCTGATGTACATCTTACTACAGTTGATTAGATCTGAAATTAGTGGAATAAACTCAAACTGGAATGACTGGCAGAGGTTACTCTGACTTTCAGCACCTGTAAAACACTCATAGACCACGCTGCAAATATACCCACATGATTTGAACTGGCAAGTTCCCAGTGGAGAAAGATTTAGAAACTCTGGGAAAACATGTGACTTCACTTTTGCATGTATCCAAGTTGGAAATGTCACAGAACATCGAGAACTAACAGAAAGCCACTCCGGTATACTGTATGCTATCTTTAGGAACAGCTAAACAAATACAAGTCAATATGACTTTTTTTTTTGTTATTTTGAGGGTTTGCTTTTTTCACAGAGAATGAGTTTATAACTAATTCTACAGAAATCTAAAGGTAGACCTCCGTTGTTTTTATGCATATCTTAATTATTTTCCTTCATGTTTTATTACCATGAGTCTTAAAAATAACTTTATCAGCTTAACAATAAATTTGCTGTCTTTTTCTCTATGCAGGAGATTTCGCTGTGTTGCTAAGTACTGGGCTCCCCACGAAGATTGCAATTTTGATGAATTTTATAAGTGCACTAACAGCATTCTTAGGACTTTATATTGGCCTTTCTCTATCAACTGACCCATCCATTCAAAACTGGATTTTTACTATTACAGCTGGAATGTTTTTGTATTTATCTTTAGCAGAAATGGTGAGAACTTAAGTCTATTGTTATCTTTCACTGTTGGCACTGCCACATCACAGATGAGTGTCGGGCAAATGCAGGTGGATGAACTTGGAGAGAAAAAGAGTTGATAGACTTGTTGGGAAGAGCATGTTGTCTGCCCTGTGTGTGTACAATGCTTAGAAAAATAGTCTGGTTTTTTTCACATCACTGCCATGCTAGGTGTCATTAGTAATGAAAAGGTGAAGTAAAGGTCATTAAGAAGGTAATATCTGAGAAAGGCATAAAGGACTTTTAAAGGGGGAAAGGTAAACTACGTTTTTAGTTATTTAGTAAAATTTAAACATTTGAACTTGCACTTTTTTTTAAATCTTGGAGAAGTTTGTCACTTTTTTCTTTTTACTGCCCTTCTCTATATATATTTTTCATCCATTGTTTCAACAAGAATTTGCTGGATCTGAACTAAGATGCTTATCTGGCACTCTTTCTTTTGGTCTTAGAGACCTGTAGATGAGCTCCTAAGCAATTTAAAACTCATCAGATTGCCTCAGCTTTTTCATATTTGCCCAACATTTTTCATACTCCCAGTTCAAAACCAGTAATCCAACTACAGAAAAAATATAGTGTGAAGATATTCAGTAGGAGGAAGGTCTAAGAACTATGCAAGGATATGGAGAAAACAGCTCATGCAGATCCCTCAGACCGCATCATTTGTTGAAGAGATGGCTAACTGTAGCAATGCAGAACTTAATTGCCCTCATGGCTCTTAAACCATCACGTGTTGATGTAAAGTTGTTTGCAAGCTCCTGAACAAAGATGGTATATTTTGAGTGACTGAATTAAGAGGGAGGAAAAAAAATGTCTCTTCATAAATTATTGCTATGCTTTTCCCAAGCTTGGCTGTCTCTCAGTTGTGTTCACTACTACCCCCCACTTCATGCCTGGGATGTTATTTATCACGTTCAAGCGTAATACTTTAAACTTGACGTGCCATTCCAGTATTACAACTTATTTAAAATTCTACTTATAATAATTGACCTTAGAACTTGGTAGTATTTTAGTCTATTATTGCTATTGTTACTAAAGTGAACATAAAGTGCTCCTAAGAGCTTAGGAGGGAACTGCCTAAGGATTCTGGATGTGTCAACAGTCCCGACTGAGGTGGTAAATAACAGACAAGAACACTGTGTACCAAGTTGCAGCTTGTTCTGACACAGAGAAACTTGGAAGTGAGGCTGCCTACCTACTGAGTGGGCATGGTTTTACTAATGGGGCTAAGAATGATGTAGACATATTTTTCCTTCAGCGTAGGATTAGCATCCATCAGGGATCCACAAGCTCCTAGAACAATGCCATGTTTTTCCCAGAGTCTTCAAAGCAATGTGCCAGTTGTAAATCCCAAGAGATAATACAGTTCCAGGCAGAGACAGGGACATGTTTTCCTTTGTTCTCAGCTTGTCACCATAATCTTGGTCTTGATGTGAAGAGGAGAAAGAAGGGAGGGAGCGGTGACAATCTTATTTCTCTCCCTCTCTTTTGCTGATACATTCCAATCAGCATTTCTCTGCATTTTGTCAGAAGAACTGCCATTGCATTGCTCACCTACATTTGTCAGAAGCATTAAATACCCCTGGGATTATTTTATTTTAAAAGTTATTCACGTAGCACTGCAGGAATCTATAGATCTCAAAAGATTTGTATGTTTGTATAGTACATATCAAGAGAAAACGAGCATTTCTTTATGTATTTTTCAACTTTCTGCACAGAAATAGCTTCTATTCTCTGCTGCATTCTCATCCACAAACAGCAATCATCAGTGTTCCTGCCAATGGTGTACAAACACTTAATGGTACACAAACTTGACTATAATTTTCAGTACTTGTTTTATGGGCTTTAACATATTCATGGGCTTGTCAAAGCAGCAGTTAAATAAAACTGAACAGCCTTGCTGACTTCCACATTGAGGAGCACTGAGGAGTATGGGTGGAGATTTGTTGACAGGCCAGCACTGTGAGACTGCCACCACAGTCAAGGTAGCAGAAAACTACTTCTGTTGTTAATTGAAGGTTTTTCATTTCTACAAATGGCGTTCTAGCTCCTTTACACAAGTAGAGTAGGCTAATCCTTTTAGAAACTGAAGAAAAGGACAAAAGATAAAACAACTTATATCCTTCATCATTTTTGACAAAGGAATTCTACAAAACTGATGTAATATTTCCAATTTTAGACAAAAAGTAGGGTTTTTTTAACATGATTTACTGGGATGTTGCAGTGCAGCAGTCATGCCATATATGCCCCAGCTTGGCAGAACTCTTGTTTAGCCAGTACATGGCTGCAAGTCTCTCATGCCTTCTTTCAGCATGCTGCTTCCTCTTTCTCCATATCATTTGTGTGCTTATGATCACATGAGCTGGAGTGGGAATAGAGTAGTCCCTTGATTAACAGTACATCTTTTGCCTCCAACAGACTTGAAGCATTAGCAAATGTGATAGTATCCAACAGCTTGGATGTGGTGCTATGTTCCCTTAATTTGTGGTTTGCATCTGCCAGTTGAATATGTTCATGCTCCATAAACAACAAGCTTCTCTCTGCTGTATCACACACATTGGTGTTCAGAGAGAGCTGGGGAACTGTAGCTGGTATTGTGACAGCAATCAGCTTTTATTTTCACAGATAAGCAGGGATGTCACACTAGGTAAGGTTATAGAAATGTTGATAGCATGCACATAGGTTAGATGGAGGGAGCAGACATCGCATTGGACACGGGAAGGTACTGTCTGCTGAGAATTACTTTTGAATACTCTTACAAACCTACTGCTTGTGTGTCACTTATAAAGTGCCACTGACAGCAATAAATAAACTGCACTGACAACAATAAGAGAAAATACTAGATTTTACAGTGGGACAAGAAAAAGTTTCCTGTTTAGAGATCTTGTTCACCTAGGCACTGGGGAATAGGACTAAATAGACTGGTTATAAGGATAAATAAAGAATGCCCAAAAGTCGAGCCTGGAACCCTGGAGTCAGGTGTAGGTTTTTACTTGTAGGTTTAACGGTTTTTACTTACATACACAGCGAAAACCATGTGCTCTGAGCTCTTACAAGCTGTCAGTTCAGATCATGATTTACATCAGAACTTTGAGGTGTTTACACTTGCTTTAGACTAAAATATTCTGGTAATCTTTGAATTCAGATATAATGTAACTACATGAGTTTCTGTACCATAATTTAAACCACTGCCAGTTGTAATGAAGATCCAGGGTGTTTGGGTTTGCTTGCTATTTCAGGCAAAACTTTAAAGTGGAGGCAGATTTTTCACTACAGTTTTCTTCTGGGCCCATACCAACTCCCAGGGAAAGAAGAGTGCAGGAGAAACAGCTCCAGAGACTCCCCTCTGACCGAGGAAAGGGCAAGCATAGCAAACAGTTGCAAAAACTTCTGTTAGCCTCCTTGGTCAGCACCACTCCACTGTCTCCCAGTGGCTGCTGCTGTTACAGCTACTGTGAAAAGACTCCAAAGAGCAGAGGAACTCAGCAGCTTTATTAAATTGCAGGCTGAGTGGAGCAGACTTAAAACCCCTACCAAAACTAGAGGTCAGCACCAGGCCATTGCTCTGTATTTATGGCCTGAATTGATGTGAAAGTATTAGCAGTCATTAGTGGTTTTCCTCATGTCCATAATACATAAAGCAAAAATATTAAGAAAATCTGAACCTGAGGCATTATTTTCACAGGCTCTGTTTAGACAGACTTTTAGTTTAAAACTTTGATAAAAAAGACCATGTAGGGTGGAAGGTCAATGTACGTAGCTTTTAATATGATTATAAACAGGTGCTTCTCCTTTACTTGATTTAAAACTCATAGGGAAAAATATTAAACACAGTTTTTCTTCAAGCATATTTTAAACATCCTGTTTTGTACTTGCACATATACTAAAGCCCAAGTAAATAGGAGTGTTGCCAGTTATTGCGGAAAGAGTATGATTGACCCTATATATAGTACTGAAAGAAAAAATACTCCAACTAGTTTATTCCCACAAAAGGGAATCACCAATTTTACAAAGTAAGCATTTCATTGCAGACAGCTGTATAAAATTACTAAAAGCTATTGAGAAGTTAACAAATTTTGGAATCTCATTTATAATTTTAGTCAGTGCTAGTAAAAGAGCCAAAACTGGTAGAATTTGACTAATTTAAACATTTCACTGTCAAGATCAGTATTACAATGTATAGAAAATGCTACACATTAATAACTATAGTCAGAAGCTCAACATTTTGAAAGGTTGGGGATTTTTTTAATGAAGTTTGCCCTGTTTTCCCATAAGATTTTTTTCCCACAGATGAATGTATTTGGCTCTCATTCTGGTGTCTTATTCTTTTTTTAGCTTCCTGAAATGACTCATATTCAGACACGACGACCCTGGTTGATGTTTCTCCTACAGAACCTTGGATTACTATTAGGCTGGCTTTGCCTCTTACTTTTGGCTATATATGAACAGAAAATTAAAATATAAGTTTTCTGTTGGAAATCTTGAAGTACCACTTATGACAGTGGATAGCATTATTCACAATGTTGTCATGTCTGCTATAGTGATATGTATATTAAATTGCTGGGATTTTATATCTGAACAGTAGATAACTATTTCACTTTATTAACTTATTGTTCAGATTTTGCAATTTATTTTTTTTTAAACATGAATGTTTAGAATTATATTTTATTTGTTACTGAGTTTACCAGATCCCATGCTCAAACTCACAGGAGCTTTTGATTAGTTTTTATTGAGACTGTTCTAGTTGAGTGCTCTAAGTGACCTCTGCCAGTCTGATTGAGGAAAAGAATAAAACACTTTTATATGCAATAATTAAAGTGGAATAGCCATAGTAGAATAATTTGAATAAGGACTGGGTTTTGCCTGTTAGTACAAATAATGAATGTATTTCTGTAAATCTAAAAATCATAGCAAAACTAAACTGCTAAATGGCATACAACAATCTCATAATAGCTGTGCTATCTACTTTGTCAACATAAGGGTTGTCAGCAGTCACATCTTACTGGTCCATTGTAGCAGGAAAAAAACCCCAACAAGCCTAAATGTTGAAATTTATGATCTAGAAATCTGAGAATACTCTTCTCTGGCTGTAAGATGGTTTCTCATACATGTGATGGAATCTGTGACCGTCAAGCACTGGACTAACCACCTTCTGCAATATCTCACCTCTGGTGGTTGCTCATAGCAAATGTTTATGAAGGATTATAAGAAATATGTTTAAATTGTTTTTCCCTGATATCCTTTCCAGGCTCTGCAGATGAAGGGATTCCTTGAGCCAAATGTTCCTTCTGAGAGACCATGTTTAATAAACATCAATAGTGCCTTCCTGTCAGCAATTAGCTTATTCATACACATGCAATGTGCATTGTGGAAAGTGCTCTTTCAATCTCCTAAAGTGCATGTGGCCTCACTGCAACTCCTCCCATCCTGAGTGATTTTTGTGAAATTCCCTTGATTTCAAGGGAATTCTGCATGAGTTGAGATGATTGCAGAATCAAGTCTGAAATAAATATACAAATTCTGCCCTGATTCTGAGGTGCTGAGTGACTTCCAGGAGGTAGTAAGCAGCACTCAGCTGTGCAATTTCATCTATTTACATGCTATCAATTTCTGGTGTAAGGGCTTCCCCACTACCTAATTTGTATTTTTGTATGACAATTGAGTTGTGTTCTTTCTTCCTCCTCTGATGAGCCGTGGAAATAGGGAGAGTTACAGAAGAAACATACATTTTTATGCAGCAACTGGAATTTTTCTTGTCTTAACTAAAGCTTGAATATGGCTACATTATGACACAATATGTCTGTCTCACAATGTGTCCTGTGTTTATTTGATAGCTCCTAGTGAGGGTACATTTATTCTCATATTACAGAGAGAAACAGAATCTACTCTCCTGCAGTAGACTGTCAGACCTGTCAGTTCTAAACAGCTTCATGGGCACCATACTAACTTATCAACAAAATATGAAGTGAAAACAATACTGAATTTCATGGTTTATGATAGCCCAGACTCCTGGACTTGTGAATCCTTAGTCATCCACAGACTAACCCTCAGGAAAAACACACAAAGATAATTGCAAAGGTAGATATGCATTCATTTTCAGTGCCTGTTAGTTATGAGAATCTGTAGCAAATACCCTACTGTACATATAAATGTGCACCTAGACAAAACAGCCTTCAGAAACCTTGACCCAAACAATTTAACCAAGGTCACATAGGAAGTCTCTGTCTGACTACAGGAATGAACCGAGCTGTTTTAAGGCCAAAAGTAAAACCCTAGCTTGTATTATTTAGGTGTGCAAATACTACGACTGCTTATTCTGTTGATGTAACTTTAAAAGGAGAGCTGGGAAGTCATAACTGAGTCTTCTCTTTTCCAAGTTGACATTTTTTTCAGGAGTTTGTGCTTGCTTTTAGTAAGTTAAGATTTTTAGAAAGTGCTTTCCCAGTATTTCATCTGTTTGTATTGGCACCGAGTCCCTCCATGACCTTCAGCTGTGACAGTCAATTCAAGCAATAGCACGGCATCGCTGGACGTAAGCAAAATCTATTCTTGTATCAGACGGTGCAAATCAACATTGGAAGCATTTGCTATTTCAAAGAGAAGAGCTACCATAGTCTGAATGTTGATGTATGCCTAATGTTTGCTACCACAGAAAATAAGATTACCAATATGATCATGTTTTGGTAATGTTATTGTATTCTGAAATATTTGTCTACTATTTATTAATGTGTCTGAAAGAGGGCAAGTAATTTCTGGCAGTGTGTACTTTAACATTGCATATGAGCATACGTTTACATCCTGATATGATCTGTGAGCATATTGTATACATATCTGTTCAGAAAATGCCATTTTTTGGCTACATGTATATTTATCAGGCATCTTAATCACATTTAACAACCAAATATATTTATACAGCTCCTATCACAGGCACAGATATGTTGACTAGAATGGCAGTTCATCCTTATTTCTGCCACAGAACTCTCATGCTTTTGTTGTATTTGTTACTAACTGAGACATTCAGTCACCATTTTGCCCTGGTGTTAAATCTGAACACATGAAGTCTTATAAGTGTGTGGAAGTTTGAATTCCTGTGGCATTTGTGAGAGAACTTATCTCACCACTTAAAGTCAGTGCCTCTGCTGTAAATCTCCTTACATTAATGTCTTTAAAAAGATACTGAAGGTGGAGTATTACCCCATGTAAAACAAGACTATAATGTGTATGCTGGAAACTGCTCCTATAGATCATTGAAATAGAAATGTAAATAAGCTTAAAACCAAAGCGATCCACCTGCAGAATTTGTCTTTTTAGTAAACATTCTCTAAAATTTTCAAGAAAAATGTCTCCTTAAAAAAGAGAAGATTGTGCAAAAGTATTCTTGTGTTTGTTTTAAATTCTGCAGAGTTTTTCATACAGACTTGAAACAGAACTGTTTTTAAAGCCAGGTATTTCTTTCTGCTCCTTCAAACCTAACAGACAGAGACCACAATATGCCAATGTTTTTATTGAGTCAAATCCTGAGTAAGGACTGCAGAACTTTGTCACTTGCAGCCCTTAAATCATGACTAGGTATCTCTCTAAGAGGTATGCAATTACTCAAACAGATGTCATGCGCTTGATGGTGAGATTACTTGGTGAGGTTTTACAGCCTGTCAGGCAGTTCTGACTAGATAATCATAATGTTCCTTTTGAAACTCTGAAATACATGAATCTATAGATACAGGAATTTTTCTGGAAGAAGATGGTCAGTATTTCTCCTTTTCAACTATTCTTAGTTTTCAGGCACTCTCAAGATGAAAAGTATAGAAAATATCTTGCTTTTCTACACATAAAATTAGAGACAAAAGAAAAAGCTGAAAGAATTTGTTTGCTACAGTATTTTTTCCTGGAAGTTAAGTGGCAGAGGGCCTCATAAAAAAAACTTCCAATTCCAAACTACCAGCACTTCTAAGCATGACAGCTGACCTTGTACCTCTCTTTTCTGTATATGTTACACATTACCCAGTGACTCCTAAGATAAATAGTACCTTCTTTGCAGCCAGCAATTCTAATGCCCTCAGAAGTTTCTGGAGCTCATCTGCGTGTTTTAAATACTGCCATCTATTCCTTTGCTGTATTTTATGCTTTAAACATGAATGAGGCATTTCTCCAGAGACAAAAAACCACCCTTTTTCATATAAGAAAATATAGTTAGTTTTGATATCTGTATCTGGATTTTTTTCTATCACCTTGCCATTGCATTTGAAAAAGCAAAGTATCATTGTACCAATTTTTAGCCTGCAGCTAGAAACCAAAACCAGGTTTATATCTGTCTGAAGTATGGATTAGGGCATATAATTTTATAATAAGGACATAATTTATCAATGTTGTTAGCTTTTCTTTGTTAGCTGTAACCTTTTGTCAAGTCTTCCTCTCATTTTAAAAACAAGCTGCCTTCTATTGTGCATGTAGCTGTAGGAATGTGACTACAGAAAATACATGCAGTAGTTACACAATGGCTTTAATCAAAACAAAAAGTCCTGCAGTTTATTTTACTAGACCCACCTACATTCCCTTCTCCCCAAAAGAACAAAAAATCTACACATGGAGCTGTTGCTCTGGGTGATGTAGGGGAATGTAAGAAGTGCCTCCTTCCTTTTATGTCCCTGATAACAGGACCAAGCACAATGCATAGATGCCTGGGTGCATTGAAGTCACTGCCAAGCTCCTGTTGGCAGCAGCACAGAACAGCATCCTGGTGCATGGGTGCAAGGATTATACAGGGCTGGTGCTGCTTCCTCTTGCAGAGGTGACAGGAGACAGAGCAGGGTACCTCGGGGCGGCACTTCAGCGCTTCCAGCTGGAGGATCAAAGGTTTTATAGCTATCTCTGTATCATCCTGCAGCAGCTCACTTTAGGGCAAATTCTCAGATGGTTCATGTTTTGGCTATGGGTGTGAAAGATACTGTGGAAGTGGTCTGGCCAATACCTCTGAGAGTGCAGGCTCCTCCAGTGCAGTAATCCACCGGGCCCCAACAGTCAGGGTGAAACAAGGGATTCTCAGGATGGACCACAGCTGCAGGGCACCCAAACGGAGCTTGGTGTGGCAGTCTCTCCTCCCCAGAGTCTCAGCTCTGACATTGCCAGAGAGCATTAAACACAGGATTACTTGACAACCTAAATCTGCCTAGCAACCACTTACATATTGGCCCAAGATAATGCCAACCAACCACTAATGCAGTGCTAGAGATGTGTCTATACATGACATCGCTCTGTCCTACTGCAGCTAGTTGGGGAATCCTCCCTCATCCTTTTCCCAGGGACCAGCAGGACCTAATTTGACCTATCCCAGAGAGGTGACAAGAGATATGCAGAGGGGAATAGACTAGTCAATTATTATGACATATTCCAATCTTAATTTAAGATCACACCAAATTCTTCTCCATGGATGTGCATGCTGTAGGAAAGGCATCAGGACAATGCCTGCACTGGTCTTTGGGTAGCTGCCTAGGCTATTCTCACCAGGGTACATAGTAGGTGAACAGCTGCCATAGCTCAGGCCTGAAAATTTTCTGAGTATCCCAGGTGTCCCTCTTATTGCATTCACTAGCACACCTCCTAGCAGGAAAACTATTTTTAACTTTTCTGGCAAGGACTTTCTAGCATTTGTCCTGTCACCTGCTATTCAAATACCATACCCTATATGATATCAACTCTTACCCATTCTCCACCACCCATACTGATGGTTTTGGACTACGGTCTTGCAACTGTTTGTGACTTCTGATGCTCAGAAAGGGAAACAAAATGTTGGAAATTTCTCTGAGAATCACACAGAAGGAGATAATTATTATCTACACAGTGGTGCCAGCAATGCAGCTCTTATTGGAGAGAGACTGCGATTTGTACTGAACACAAGTAAGTCATTCTTCTGATTCCACACTGAAGTGTGTTGGAGTTGTTTTGGTGGTCTTGGGTGGTTTTGTCAATAACAACTGGTAGTGTGTCCTAATTTCAGGATTTCAAAGGCCATCTGTATATTTCTGTACAAAGGCATAGTAAGCTCTGGAGCAAGAATACACCTAGATGTTATGGCTGACATCCCAATCCAGAAGTTTGGGGGGGGTATTGCACTTAAGTATGCAACCTAATGCCTGCTATATACATGGTGCTCAGTAGCTAGTAGCTATAATTATCAGCAAGTTTAGAAAGTTGTAAGTGGACAATATACATCTGGTGGTTTAGTATGCCCAGGACAGCACAGCAGTATTCAGGAAATGTGAGACCCACACTGAGTCATTAATGCGATTCTTTTCCTATGTACTATCCACATGAGGAGCCCCATGCATGTTGGAATCATTCTGTTATACTCCAGAACTTCACTGATGATACCTTTCTTGTGCACTTTGCACAAGGCTTCAGAGGAAAAGACACAATGGAGAATAAGGCCTCGTCTGTAATATGGCAAAGAACACAAGTGGCAACACACTCTAAATTGCACAGTGGATTCATCATCCTGCACAAATGCAAAGCATCTCCCTTTTCACTTTGAGACAAACAGTGCAAAACAGATACATAACAGGAAAGCCAGAACAAGGAAGTGTCCAGGAGAAAGTTCTCGTTGATGACTGTAAATGGCAAAACAAACAACAAATGCATAAAGAATATTATCCCCTCCTCATTGTGGTACATTCTCATTGGCAAACACAAACCTCACACAATTCTCAAAAATGTTGCTAGAAAATATAGTGGCTAAGTAGTCAAGCTTTAACACAAGTAATAGTTCACATATTACGAAACAGATGACTTTTAATAACTCTTAAACTCGAGACAGGTATTGAAAATATGATCCATATGTTCATAGCCATATAGTTTGGAAAGTACATATTCATAATTGATGAAATTGGTATAATTTTGTGTGCAGGATTTCAGTTCCATCTCAAGTAATTAGAAGGAAAAAAGCTCATGAGAGCATAGTCCATTTTCTATCATTTCCTACTACCATAAAACAATTTAATAATTTAGATTTTTGTACTTGCAATTAGCAAGAATATGACATTTGTCTAGACAACAGAGTAGCTAAATATCTGGTGTTTCTGGCATTATTAGGGTGGACTAAGAAACCACATGACTATTTGTTCTAAATTCTTTTCTAGCATGTAATATTTTAATATGCTATCAAAATTCTTAGGTTGGATTGCACATAATTAACTCTTTATTCTCCACCATGATTATCCTTCATGGAACTTTATTTTCTAGAAGTAATTATAATGTACTTCACGTGAGTGAAGTGGAGTTTTTTGTTTCCTTCCCTTCCTCTCCTTTCGTTTCTCTCCCCAGTATAATTCCTTCTATGTGTTAAGTTTCAGTCTTGGTGGAGAAAACCTAATTTGTCAGAAGATATCTTTCCAGGCTTTTCATAATTGTGGTGTGTGTTGGATCATGAGCAAGAGGGATCTCAGAAAGGATGGTCTGAATTCTAAGGAAGCATAAATAGAGCAAGAGGTTCCTACCATGTTGGGGTTTTTTTGGTGGTGGTGGTTATTTTGTTTTGGTTGGTTGGTTTTGGTTATCAGAACGCGTACTCCAGCTTTAAAAGACACAAAAAAAAACCCCAACAAAAAACCCCCACCAAAATATTTAAATGTCATGGTGCAAATACCAACACTGGTATTCACCAGTCAGTTTATGCCAGACTGCAAGTAATCAGATCTCCTCTGCAGCTTCAATCACTCTTTTTTAAAGTTATTACTTCGCAGCTGAGACATATTAGCTGAGGCTGGGCATGTACCTAATCTTTTGCAAATTCTCAGTAAACAACTGCTAACCACTTTCACTTTTACAGCCTACTAAAATTACAGACAAAGACATAGAAAAACAGTTTGTAATAATGGATAATCATTTGTTTTAGGCAATCTGAGCAAAAAATTCCTGATGACTTGAAGCAGATATGAACTTGCAATACACTCTTGCAGTTTATAGTTCTGGTATGAATGTAAACCATAGCAGAGTTCTTTTTGCATATCTTGTATTGATATCATGTAAGAGATATTCCATACCTTTCCTTCTTCCTCCAGAATTCACAACACAAAAGGTAGCTCAGGTAGGAAAAGCAAACCTTCAGGTCCCTGGCTTTCTCAAGAATGACATTTCTGTGTGTTCAAAATATCCTTTTGAATAGTAAAAAGGCCCTTTCATCTCTTCTGCCTTTTTTTCCTACTTATTTCTGAAATAGCCACCTTTTACAAGGAATTGCCAAGTTTGTTTCCCAGTGAAGATGGTGGTTCATATGGTAAGACACACACAGTCTTAGCAGAGGAGACGTTCACGTTCACTGTATTCATGGTTACAAAATAGCATCAGATGTCAGATCCAGATTTTAGTCTCTAATGCTCTTAAATCAGTGGGACTTACTTTGCAGCATGTAAATGCATAAATCACTTCTGAATTCTCAGGTTAGTTTTATATTGGTGAAACTTTACTTAAAGCAATAATTTCTGCTTCATTCTATTTTAAATAAAGGACAACAGGGGCTTTTGCATTCTTTATAACAGAACTCCCTAAGTCTGCACAGTGCCTCTGTTGCTGAGATCCACATGATAAGGAGATCATCTGAAATACAGCTGGCAACCAGCACTGTTTCTCAAGTACTGAAAGTTCCTAGGCAGTATGTTTGATGAAAAACACATTGCATGTTCATTTCTCCCCTAAGTCTATTTAAAATGTGAGATATAAACATCTCTTCTACAGACCAAGTCAAAAAACCCTCTATCTGGTTTACATCCTTCAGTCACCGCAATGACATTTCATTGGCTAATCCATCGTGGAACTGATTTTTAACAAAATAGAAGCAAATTCGATTTGTTAAGTTTAACCAGATCATGTAATAACCTTCCAGTAAGTCTACCCCTACAGTTCTAGCTGCCTTGAGTTATTGTTTTCTGGTGACAGATAGGCTGCTGCAAATACTTCTAGCATAATTAATTTGCTTCAACAGGATAGAAAGAAAAAGAGAGTTGAAAGTAAACTTCTAAATGACATGGTACTGCACCTTACAGTGTGTATGGGTCCTTGTGGTTTTTAGCTCTATGAAGATAAGACAGACAAAACAGAACAAATCCCTATGCAGTGACAGGGAAGAATCAGTATCTGGTATCTCTGTGATGCTAGAATAATAAGCATCAATGACAACATAACAGTTTTAGCACTAGGTTGCTTCTCTGTAACTATGCATGTTGGCTACATCTACTATTTTCACTCTCATTATACAGTGTTCCATATTGCCTACTTAAATGAGAAAAAAATTAATCAAGCTCTCTCAGGGAAAATCTAATGAAGAAGTGAGTCCCTTCCCACATGAGATTTTTCCATGCCTTGTCTATCACATTCTGCTATCTGCTGCGTGCTGCAGAATGCTAAGAAAATTGAAAGACTTCTACTAGAGTTCAAGAGAAAATTCAGAATGCAGGGATTTACAAACAGTTTTAAGTCGCATCAGTGGGTGCTTCAGGTAATCCCTAGGGCTTGGTAAATTTGCTAATTTGTCTGTCAGTGGTTAGATACAACAAAAGAAACTTCCTTAGTTGCGTGGTCATATCTCTGCACTAGACTTTGCAGGAGAGCACAAGGGCAGAAGAACAGGAAACAATTTTTAGCGAAAAGCCTAAAATAACCCATACAGAAACAATCTGTTTCTAGGTATAGCTAATGCAATATGTAGCAAAATATTTTAATCCCACCTTTCTCTCTACAGTTTAGAGGCCTTCGACCATAGAGAACTGGATCTAATCCTCTCCTAAGAGCACACACCTTTTCCATAAAAGACCTGAATCTGGTCACTCTTCTCTTAGAGGAGAAGGAAGGAAAGTGAAGTTGAAGGAAACTATTCTTCCAAATTGTATAAAACAGCATGGCAGATCAGAATACTCAAAAGCTAGACCAAAACTGGTTAGTCCAAATGCCAGGGACTGCTTTAGCATTTTCTCCAGGGCGTATTGTTCTTTGGAAGAAAGACTAAAGTCCACAAGTGATAAACTTGTCACCAGGCTCCAGAATAACAGATTCAGAGAAGAGCTGAGGTGAGAATGGACCTCTGGAAATTCCCTAGTCCAACCACCATTGCTCAGAGCATGTTCAGCTAGAAAAGGTTTCCCATTGTCTCCAAGAATGGAGACTGCACAACCTCTCTGGGCAACCTTAGCCAGGGCTTAGTCACCCTCTTTCAATTTGTGCACATCACCTTTTGTCCTATCACTAGATACCACTGCAATGAGTCTGGCTCCATCTTCTTCACAACTGTTTAACTTCAAGTATCCATAGCCATGGATATGATGCCCCCAAGCCTTCCTTTCTTCAGGCTGAACAGTCCCAGCTCCCTCATCTTCTACTCATGAGGAGTATGCTACAAAATCTTTACTGCCCTTGTACGTCCATGTGTCTCTTGTCCTGGGAAGTTCAGCACTGGGTCCAGCGCTCCAGATATTTCTCATCAGAGCTGAGTAGCGAGGAAGGGTCACCTCCCTCAGCCTGCTGGCAGTGCTGATGGACAAGCTGGACACCTAAGGGCAAAAGCCTCATTCGCAAAGCTGCTTTCCAGCTTATACCTAGCCTGTACTGGTGCATGGGGTTATTCCTCCCCAGGGACAGGTCTTGGTATTTCCACTGGGTCAAATTAATGAGATTCCAGTTAGCCCATTTCTCCGGCCTATCAAGGTCCTTCTGAATGGCAGCACAACACCCAGACTGTGCTGCCAACCTCCCAGTTCTGTACCACCTACAAGTCACATTTCTTTATTGCTTTTTCTCTGACCTACTGCCTTAGATTAGCTCTTATGGAGTTCTAATGAGAACAGAGGAGTGCCACTACTCAGAATGGCCAGTAAGTGTGTAGTAAGCATAGTCCTTCTGGGAGAGGGATACAGGGGTTTCAGCCTTCCCCCAGTGAAAGCCACAAGCCAATATCCCCAGCAAAGTTCTTCACACATTAGATGTATTGCCAAAGGACAGGGACCTGTGTTTCTCTCTCAACACTCCCTGTAAAGGCAGTGACAATACTTTTTGTCAGAAGCCAGTTCACACATTAGGCAATTTTGAAGCACGTCTTGACTGGGCTCTAGAAAATGTTTAATTTCTAGGTCCTGAATCCTTGAGAGATATGTTCTGAAATGCTCAGACTGTGACAGAAGCTGAATTTTAGGGAGCTTACAAATCAAATGGGAGTTATTTAACAAGCTTATATAACTCTTAAAATTATGCATATATAGCAACTTTACCCTGACTTTGTCCTTTCCATCCAGCCTTATACAGCCCCCACACTGTACAATATTCTCTGTCAAACTACTGCTACAGACTCTAGAGAAGAGAGGGAAATGAGATGAGACAGCATAATTATTTCACTCTAACACTCCCAGCCAGTCCATATTCCTGAAAATTAGTACAGTTTAGGCTGCA
>NW_008668574.1:0-11140 GCF_000695815.1 Acanthisitta chloris
GCCTGTGTGCACTGCATTCCTTGCCTGGCAAAGCAAAGATGCTGGTGGCAGAATTGGAAATGAAGGGCAAAGCAGAAGAGAGACTCATTTCTCATAGTGCTCAGCTGAAAAGGACATAATTGCCCCAAAAATGGTGTTTGCTTTGGAGAACTGGTGACAAACTCACGTACTGCTTCCAAGTCTGCTGCCGAGGCAGCAATCAAACCTTTGTGCTGCAGCCTCCGCCCAAATGCGATGCACTTCGTCCTGCGGGGAGGGTCTTGTTCTGTTTGCGCAACTCCTCGTTTGTCCTTTGGCTGGAGACAGCACGTCCACTGCAGCAGCAGTCGCTGTGTCTGTGTGCGCAGGGGACAGTGTGTGACAACAGTGGGCGTTCCGCTTTCCAAAGGTAATCTGCCTTCATTTGGAGAGGGAGGACTCTGCTAGCATTGGAGCAGCACAGCTCTTTCTCTTGGCAGCACCATGTTCTGCCATTCTGTCATGGTTTAACCCCAGCAAGCAACCAGCACGTCCACTGCAGCAGCAGTCGCTGTGTCTGTGTGCGCAGGGGACAGTGTGTGACAACAGTGGGCGTTCCGCTTTCCAAAGGTAATCTGCCTTCATTTGGAGAGGGAGGACTCTGCTAGCATTGGAGCAGCACAGCTCTTTCTCTTGGCAGCACCATGTTCTGCCATTCTGTCATGGTTTAACCCCAGCAAGCAACCAAGAACCACACCACGACCATGGTGTTCAGCCACCTCCAGGAGAGCAGGGCCCATCACGCATAACGGTTCCTTGGGAAGACAAATGCCATCACTCCAAATGTCCACTGTCCTCCTTCTTCCTCCTACTTTATATACTGAGCATGATGCCATATGGTATGGAATATCCCTTTGGTCAGTTTGGGTCACCTGTCCAAGCTGTGTCTCCTCGCAGTCTCCCATGTACCCCCAACATCCTTGCCAGCATGGCAGTACGGAAAGCAGCAAAGGCCTTGGCTCTGTAGCTCCGCAGTAACAAAAACATCTCTGCATTATCAACCCTGTCTTCTGTGTAAATCCTAAACATAGCCCCATACTAGTCACTGTGAAGAAAGTTAACTCTACTTCAGCCCAAACCAGCATAGTAAGCTTTTAACATGTATTCACTAACTCAAGCTGTTAGGAATAGGAAGAGAGGAATCTGTGGCCATTTTACAGTTTCTGTCTGATGGTAGTGTTTCTGGTGAGTAAGAAATCATAATAATGGATAAGCATTAAAATTTTCTTTATTTCTCTTTTTCTGTTCAGACTGGAGATTCTCTGTGGCCACTGAATCACGGGGGTGTTAATCTGGTGGTGAGCCTAGCCCTGAACTTCTGGGAAGGCAGGATAGATCTTTGTCTCCAGGTAACAGTCTGTACCACCTTAGCAAGTAAGATGAAGCACATGCTCAACTTCCTTCCCAAGTTCGCTCAAGGGAGATTAGCTTCTTGAAGTTATTTCCTGGCTTGTTACTAGAACACAGTCTCTCTTGATGTTACGCAGAAGCTACACCTGATTTAAATGGATTGGCACTTGTCGGAATAAAGAAAAGCCACTGAGTGGAACTGGAGGGTTTCTTGAAGTGGCCAGTTCCATCTTTCCTTGGCTACAGCCCTGAGGAAACAGAGCACAGCCACTTTTCTAGCTGGAGCCAACAGCACCTTCTCAGCTGTTCCTAGTGGGCAATTCTTGTGCTTGGTTTGCTGATTCCAGCTGGCTTGACCAGGATTGTTTGCTCTCAGGTGGCTTTGGCCTCTGTGCTCTGCTGAGGCCTGAGGAGAACAAACGGAGCTCCAGGGTGGGGACTGCTCACTGGATGGCACCCGAAGTTGTGAGCGAGTGTGCGTACAGCCCCAAGGTGGACATCTGGTCCCTTGGCATTGTGACAGTGGAGATGGTGGAGGGAGAACCTCCTTACTTTATGGAAACTCCAGCCATGGTAAGAGGCACATTTCAAGCATATCAGAGCTAATGTTACCAGTCCAGAAAAGGCCCCAGACCACCCCCAAACTCAACAACTTTCCAACAACAGTGGTTTTGCCAGATGAACTCTCTCCCAATTCTTTTCCCCGGGAAACTTGTCTAAAATGTGGAGATTATCCTTTCAAATCCACATGGTCTAACCTATTTCTTTCCTAGTCCAAGCCACTTTCTCCATGTCCCCGAGCCTGAGCTTTCAGCAACCCAACTGCCCAAACCTCCCTTTGCTTGCCTGGCAGTTTCTGGGATGGGGGCCATCATTTCCTTGAGTGTCAGTGAGCGCTGCAGAGACACATTTGCTGTGCTAATCCTTGGAAATCATGTAGTCAGGCCACAGTGGCTCTTTCAAAGGGCTGTAAAGCTGGTGTCCGCACTTGGAGAAGCAAAATATGCTTCTGCTGCTGTAGTTCCTCCTAACCAGGTCTGCTAAAGAAACGGGCTGTCAAGGCAGGATCATTTTGTTGTTGGAATAACTCTGGCTACCTCGGTGTTTACTTTCTCCTTGGTTGCTATAGAAAAGTCGTGCCTAAGCAGCATCTCTGTCAGAGAAGAAACTGGCCCTGGAGCCTGGAGTGGGTTCTGGGTGTGACAGCAAAGTGTGGAGTCCCCTGTTTGATTTTTCCGCAGACTCAGTGCCTGCTGAGGGAGAAGGGCACACTGCAGCTGCAGGAGACCAGGCAAGCGTCAGCTCTGCTGCGCAGCTTCCTGCGGTGCTGTCTGGACTTGGACAAGGAGCAACGCTGGTCTGCCCAGGAGCTCCTGCAGGTAAAACGCCAAGCGGCTGCAGGTGAAACAGCATCCGAGGGATCGGTTTTCTGACGGCTGAACTCCTCAGGTGGTGCTCCCTCTGCTCTTCATCTTTGCTGCTGAGGCTTTTCAGATGAAAACTAAGTGCAGTCCTAGGCTGGTTAGGGTTGGAAGGGACCTTTCAGGGTCACCTAGACCAACTGCCCTGCACTGAGCAGGAACATCCTCCAGTAGCTCAGATTGCTCAGAGCCCCCTTGGACCTGACCTGCAATGTTTCCAGGGACGGGGCACCTGGACAAGCTGTGCCAGTGCTTCCCCACTCTCCTCACCAACAATTTCTGAACGAGATGTAATCTGCAGTGACCCTCTTGAAGTTGAAAACCATTCCCCCTTGTGCTGTTGCAGTAGGTCCTGCTAAAACACATGTCCCCAGCTTTGTTAGAAGCCCCCTCAAAGCATTGAAAGGTGGCAATAAGCTCTGCACAGGGCCTTCCCTTCTCCGGGCTGAAGAAGCCCAAGTGTCTGGGCCGTTGCTCAGAGGAGTGGTGTTCCACTCCTCATCCTTTCCCTGGCCTTGTTTTGTCCTTAGCGTGTCCATTCAGTTTTCCCTGGTGGCACAGGAACTGCAGTAGAATGCTGCTGGGTCTGGAGGCCTGAAAGGGTATGGGTGGGGGAGGAAGCCAATGAAAGCAGGTCCCAGACTTGACAGTGGGAAGAGGGGGCTCTGGGAAGCTCCCTGTGAGCCTTGGAGGGGCCCCAGCTCATCCCTCCTGCCCCACACTGAGAGGTTTGTGCCACTGAGCACCACTTGGAGAGGTTTCTGCTAGCCAGCCAGGGATGGCTGAGTGGCTCTTGTCTCAAGCCCGTTTGTGCCTGCTCCAGGGTTCCTGCCAGGTTTTGTGGCAGAGACGGAGCTGCAGAAGGTGCCACTGAGCTGTGCCTACTGTGAAGGAAGGTGCTAGGCGGCACAGGAGGGGGGACAGGGATGGAAAGGTAGACACTGCTGTTCCTGCAAGTCAGAGCTGCTTCCACCAGCACTCTGCCAGCAGTGGAAACCAGCTTGAGCCTGTGAGGAGCTGGAGTTTGTAGTTCATTGATTTCTTTGACCTTTGGGCAGCATCCATTTTTAATGTTAGCCAAGCCTGCCTCCAGCCTGATGCCTATTATCGCTGCAGCGAAGCAATTGAGGGAGCACCGGAGATGCAGCACTTGAGGAGGATTTGTGCCATGCAGCTCAGAATGTTGGGAATAAAATCTCTGTTCAACCTCAACCCCTTTGCAAGATTCCCTTCCTTCTGCCACTGGGATTCATCTGCCAGAGCACTGTGAGGGGAGAGCAGGCCAAGCCGTGCCAGTGCTGAGCCCCAGCAGAGCCCTGCCAGAGCATAGAGCAGCCTCAGCATCCGCAGCCCCGGGCTGGGAGAAGGCGCTGGGAGCGGCAAGCAGCAGCAGCCAGGCCCTGGGTGCTTAGCTGGTCCTGGTCCTGGGCTGATCCTCCCGTCTCGGAGTCCATTGCGGCCCACTGGCATCCTCCTCCTCCCACCTCCCAAGCTGTGCCACATCCTGATGGAACTTCCTTTCCTTCTGTCCGTCCATTGCAGCCAGATCTCTGCAGCTCACAGATGTGCCTGGGAAGCTCCCAGAGGTGTCACGGGCCCCAAAGGCTTCTGTGAGATGCCACAGCACTGCAGCAGCAGCAGCAGCTGGTGTGTGTGCAGCAGGTTTGTTGCGTGGCTTTCCCCACTAAGCTGTTCCTTCTTTCCATGAGCCCTGCAGTTGGCTGTTGGCTGTCAGCCCTGCAGTCAGTGGGGGAACTGACAGGCTGTCAATTGCAGGGAACTCTCCTGGAGAACTGAAGCAATTTGTCATCACTAGAATTTCAGGGCCAAGCTGAGGCTTTCAGCACTTGGATCAATTTTCCAGTGCCAGCCTCAGCCCTAAAGTGTCCAGGAATTCATCCAAGCCTTTGGCACTCTCAAGCCTGTTGGCCTAGTCACTGCCTTCTGTCCGTGTCCAGCAGGGAAGGTACAGAGCTGCAGGAGCTCAACCAAGAGCCACCCTGAGCAGCAGGGGTTGACCTCAGGATCAGGTTTGTGAGAGCTGAAGGGCAGATCCTTCGCCCTGCAGCGATTGTGTGTTGGAAATGAATTGTCTCAGGGTGGAGTTTGCTTTGGGGTCACACAGCAGCGGCCATTTCAGCCGAATGGGTTACTGTTCCTAGGCAGGAAAAGTCCAGGCTAAAGCTCCAGACAGACACTGTTATCTACCATCAGAGAGAGAATGGTTATTTTCTGTCTGCGCTGAAGCACCAGGCAAACAAGCTCAGCCTCAAATCCTGATTCCCTGGAAGAGCAGAGTTGCTTTCCAAAGGAGTTTCATGCCCATTTCCCCCCTCTCTCTGTCATTGCTTTCTTGTCTAGTTCCAGTTGGGTCCTAGTTTTAGCTTTAGCTTTTGATAGAGAAGAGAATGATTGCTTCTGATTGTAATTGTGGGGTGTCAATCCCAATGTCTTCAAGTCCCCTTGCAGGAAGCCTGGTGGGATCTTGGGGATGGTCTGCGAGGCTGAAGCTTTGCAACGTTCTAACCCACTTTCTTTGCCCTTGGTATCTGCGGGGCCTTCCAGAGCAGTGGCCAGAGCACTGCAGAGCTCCAGCAGAGCCAAAGTGGAGCAGGAGAAGGATGCGTCGATGTCAACCCTTCCTGTCACTGTGAAGCAGAATTCACCAGGCATTGGATTGTTCACCCACTAATAGGGAAGGTGAGCTGGGATTAGACCGTGGTGAGACAGCGTAGTTTTACCCTCCTGATGGTGTGCTGTTGCCACCCAATGGCTGTTGAACGGAATGGCACTTGTTGAATAGACTAGGAAACTGGCTGCAGTTAAAGCTAAAAAGAGTTTGGGATGGAGCTTGATGCCTGCCCATGGAAAGTAATGAAAGAATTCCTTGGTTTGCTTTGTTTCTCTGTGTGGCTTTGGCTTTCCCTATTATTCTCCTCCCAATCCTCTTCTGATCCCACTGGGGCAGTGAGTGATGACAGTGATAGAACATCTGCAGCAGCACAAGGCAATGGACCAGAACCTCCTGGAGTGAACCCAAAAGCAGGATTAACTCAGCAAAGAGCCACAACTGAACCCAGATCCTGCAGGGACCCCCCGAGCTGTGTCACTCACGACATCTCTTACAGATTGATTTCCCAAAGGGTCTGGAAATCACCAGCTGGAGCTGGAGCTGGGCCAGAGCCACTCCCTGAAATGAGGCTGAAACACCCCAAAATGGTGCTGGACCCAAAACAGAACTTTCTCATCTGGATACATTATTTTTGCCTTTTTCTGTCTCTTTGGCTCCTTTAAATTCTTGCACTAGCACCATGTCCAGTCTGTGTTTGTTAATGTGCATTTGGAATCCTTTTGGCCCTTCCCTATGAGTTTGTATGTCACAGTGTGAATTTTAATGCTACATGAGCTGATTTGGGGATTTCCCTGCTTTCAGCTGCTGCTTCCTACGAGAAAAATTGATGTGTTTGGTGACTTTTCTACGAGTTTTGGTGTGAAGAGTGAGAAAAAAGTTCTCTTCCATCCTCATTTCCATGTCATGAGGAAGGGGAAGGATTTAATCACAGTATTCATTTGCTGTTCTGTTCTTATTTATTAGGTGTAATTAATCAATTTGTATTAAAAACTCTAATCCCATGCCAAAAATGATTGTGCGCATTAAGATGAAAACCAGAGGAGGGTCCCAAATAGGGTGGGGGGGAAGCAAAATGGAGGGGAGCACCCTACAAGGGGTGAGGGAAACTCCCCCAAAGGAGAAGGGAGAACCTGAAGTGGAGGTGGTACTCCAAAATGGAGGGGAAACCCCCTAAAGTGCAGGGAGGAGACACACAATGGTGAGGAGAGCCCAAAATAAATGGGAGTGGGGCAAAAATAGAAGGGAGCCCAAATAGGGTGGGGGGGAAGCAAAATGGAGGGGAGCACCCTACAAGGGGTGAGGGAAACTCCCCCAAAGGAGAAGGGAGAACCTGAAGTGGAGGTGGTACTCCAAAATGGAGGGGAAACCCCCTAAAGTGCAGGGAGGAGACACACAATGGTGAGGAGAGCCCAAAATAAATGGGAGTGGGGCAAAAATAGAAGGGAGGGGAGGAGGGAGACCCAAAACTGGGAGAGGATCCCAGTAGTGGGAGCCCTAAAATAGAGCCAAACTTGAGAGGAGGAGACCTCAAAGTAGAGGGGAGGGACCCTAAAATGCAGAGTGGACACCCCAAAGGGGGGGGGGACACTCCAAAGTGGAGGAGGAGGCACCCCAAAAATTGGGTAGGGGCATTTAATTTGAGAGAAGAGATTACAAATGAGGGAGGATGCCCCAAAAAGAGAAGAGGGGATGGCAAAATTGATGAGGGTTGCTCAAAGGGGAGAGGGGGACCCAAAATAATGGGCAGGAGCCTAAAATTGATGGGGCCAATCCCCTGTGCACCTCTACACCAAATAACCCTCCAGAATGAAGAGGAACTCCCCCAAATGTGGGGGTTGGACCCTGAAATAAAGGTGGGGGAATCCCAAAATGGGGAGGACCTTGGAATGGAGAGAGGAACCCAAATGGGGGAGACACCAAACTGGAGGGGATAGAACCCAAAATGGGGAGGCAGGGTGTGCCCTGTGGCCCCTGGAACCCCACGGGGGAGCAGAGACCCATTCTGGAGCAGTTGCTGAAGGACTGAACTCATGGAAGGACATAGTTGGAGAAGTCCATGCAGGACTGTCTCCCATGGAAGGTCCCCATGCAGGAGCAGGCCCAGGACTCCTCTCCCTGGGGAGGAAGTGGTGGCAGAAGCAACCTGTGGTGGGTGACTGGAACCCTCATGGCCACACATGGACACAGAGCAAAGCTTTGCTGCAAGAGTTTATTGATCATTCCAGGGAAAAAGCCCAGGGCTCCCAGGGGGTCAGGGGGTCATCCAGGGCTGATCATCTCCTTATGCCACTGGAGAGAGAGAGGACACAGGTGTCATCATCACTTTCAGTTCTGAAAGACAGAGACCAAAACATGACCCCAGTGTCCCCAGGGCCATGAGAGGGGCTTTGCCCCCATCCCTCTCTGCAGGGACCTGAGGCAGGAGAAGGAAATTGGAGCCCTCAATGGCCCTGAGACAGGACTTGGCAGCTGAGATCCATGTGCACCCAGAGCTCTCTGCCCGGGATACCCTGAAAGCACCCAGAGCCACTCCCTGACCCTACGGTGACCCTGGGGGTCTGTAGAACCCATGCAGAGCAAGGAAAACCTTGGGGGCAGCTCAGTCCAGCTCCCCTGGGCCATGGAGCATTTGTCCCAGTATGAACCTGGAGGGACACCACTGCTCTCTGATGTCTCAGAGACATCTGAGCCAATGGCCGTCAGTTCCTCTGGCCTGTACCATGTTCTCGTCCTTGCTGGACAGGTGACAGATGGGTTTGGTCACTGCAGGTTGCTGTGCTCAGTGGAGCTGTCTGGGACACATAAAACCCTGGTCCTAAGCTTCATCAGGTGTTCCAGCTCTGCACTGGTGCCATCCCTCCCCCTGGGAATCTTCTGATGTAGACAATTCTCAGTTCCACATTTTGCCTTTCCTCCTGCAAGAGTGGAGGATGCACAGAATGGCACCTGCCCCACCTGTGCCTGCACAGCAGGTGTGTACTCCCTGCTTACAACAACCCTTCAGTATCTTGAACGTCTTTGGGAAACCAAATTCATCCTGGTGGTATTTGTCAGGGAGAGTGTTTTTGGCTTTTCCTTAGGTTAAAAACTCCTTAGGAAAATCCCTCAGGGTACGCCAGGCCCCAAGGTGGTGTGGCCCAAGGTGGTGCCTTGTGGTGACAAGGCCGGTGAGGGAACACAGGCAGGGACAAGGGAGCCCTGACGCTGGTTCTGCCTGAGAGATATGGCTGGGCCTCTGCTGCACCTGCTGAGCACCGTCCTGCACCACTCTGCATTGGGCAGAAATGACCCTTGGAGGGTCATTTCTTTTTCCTCCAGTCTCCTCCTTCCAAGCTGCACTGTGGGACAGTGTTTCTCCATCCTGCTTCTGTGGAAGCTGAGGTCGACTTGGGAGAAATCCAAAGAGATTTCAGCTGCTCTCCAGGAGGGCAAATCATCAGATGTCACTCCAATAGCAGATCCAGGGGCCAGGAATTGGAGGGGAGAGCCCAGCTGGGGCTCCCTTGCTGGGGATAAGGGCATTGGCAGCAGGATTGGGAATGGGGCAGCAGTCCTCAGCCTCTGGAGGTGACAGAGATCAGTGACAGTCACTGATCACAGCTCACAGCAGCTGCTAGTGGCTCAGTTCTCCACTGACATCCGGTGACATTATGGGACACTGAGCAGACAGAAGAGACCTGTTGTGGCGCAGTGGGAAAACTTTTCCAGCACCAGCCTTGGCTGTTTGCATTGAATGTTCCCAAGGAGCCTTCAGTCACCTGGAAGAGTTTCCTCTTGGCTGTGTCTGCTTTGTGCCTCACTGATTAGAGAACTGCAGAGCCCTGACCCAGGAGAATCCAGGGGAGGTGCAGCTACTCCAGGGGGTCATTTACAGCCCCTGAACACCAGTGGGCCACTCAGGATGGCCCCAGCTGTGGGTTCATGGGCTCTGCACAGACTTGTTCATGTTCCCAGAACAGCAGTGCATTGGGCCCAGGCTCAGGATTGGGCCCAGTCCTGATCAGTGTCTTTATCTTTGACCTGGGCAAGGAGATTGAGTGCACTCTCAGTAAATGCATGGATGACACCAAGTTGGGTGGGAGTGTTGATCTGATGGAGGGCAGGAAGGCTGTGCAGAGGCATCTGGACAGGCTGGATTGATGGGCCAAGGACAATGGTGTGAGGATCAAAAAAAAGGCCAAATGCCAACTCCTGCACTGGGGTCACCAACAATCCTATGGAATGCTCCAGGCTGTGGAAAAGTGACTGAAAAGCTGGAAACAGCAGCTAAACATGAGCCAGCAGTGTGCACAGGGGGGCAAAAAGGCCAATAGCATCCTGGCCTGTGTCAGCAAGAGTGTGGCCAGCAGGACCAGGGCAGTGACTGTCCCTCTGCAGTGGGTGGGCACTGGTGAGGCCCTGTCTCGAGGGCTGTGCCCATCTCTGGGGTCCTCACTGCAAGAAGGACATTGAGGTGCTGGAGCGTGTCCAGGGAAGGGAATGAAGCTGGGAAAGGGTCTGGAGCACATGTCCTATGAGGAGAAGCTGAGGGAGCTGGAGGGGCTCAGCCTGGAGAAAAGGAAACTCAGGGGGGGCCTTCTTGCACTCTGAAACTCCCTGACAGGAGGTTGTAGCCAGGTGGGGGTCGGTCTTTGCTCACAGGTAAATAGCAACAGGCTGAGAGTAAACGGCCTCAAGACGTGCCAGAGGAGGTTCACGTTCCATATCAGGAGGAATTTCTTTATGGAAAGGCTTGTTAAACATTGGAATGAGTTGCCCATGGAGGTGGTGGAGTCACCATCCATGGAGGTGTTCAAGGAACACCTGGATGTGGCACTCAGCGCTCTGGTCTATTGACAAGGTGGTGATATCACAGGTAGGACTCAATGACCTCAGAGATCTTTTCCAACCTCAGTGATTCTAGGATTCTGTGATTCTCCTGTAGAAATGCTTTTTGGCTTTTGTTTTTCCTTCCAGATTCTGCATCTGAGCGTCCAGTCTCCAGGGAGGTTCACATACCCCTTCCTCATGTCCCACAGACAGAACCGCAGGGTGTCACGTGGGCTGTGCCACAAGTGCCCTTTCCCTTGAGCTGAAAAAGATCAACTCTCTTGAGTTGAGACACTGGTTGATGAGAGAGGGGAAGACATCCTTCCTTGAATCCTGGGACAACTGTCAGGACAGTTTCTGCACAGCTGAGGCAGAGCCCATGGGAGGCAGTGAGATTCCCACTCAGTCCCTGGAGCTGACTGGCCAATCCACCCTCGGTGGTGTCTTTGTGTCTGTTTATGTCCTTCTCCTCACAATATCAGTGCACCCTGCAACACAGGCTCCTCATGGTCTCCTTGGAAGAGATGACTGGAGATCATGGTAGCACAAACCTCTCAGAGACTTAGTGTGGAAAGGAAAACCCAAGGTATCTTAATAACCCTTGAGTACCCTCAAGCATTATGAGCCCTACTGGCTGTCACTACTCACCAAGCCTCTCAAGGGACTCATTACAGCAGATAATTGGAGGCCATGGTAGCACAAACTTCTCAGAGACTCAGTGTCCAAAGCAAAACCCAAAGTACTCTGGAAAACCCAAAGTCTCTTGAAGTATTACTGAGCCCCATGAGGTTCATTACTGCCAAAGCCTCCCCAGGCACTCATTAGAGCAGAGAATTGCAGCCATGCTTGCAGGGAGGCAAAGGCTTCTCCTAGCACAGCACTGCCCTTGGAGGGTCATTTCTTTTTCCTC
>NW_008668575.1:0-484 GCF_000695815.1 Acanthisitta chloris
GATATGTATCCAATTAAATTTGGTCTCGACCTGAAGATGCTACATCTTTGCCGGAATTAGTATGAATTTAAACGATCTTGTGCAACCCACCTCCTTTGAGACCTAATCAAGTTTTTAATAGTGAGGAGAGAAGTAGTAGTGGATTCCTTCTGTGGTAACTATCAGCTTTCTTTATTTTTCACTCACTGAAGATCATGTTATTAGTTCTCATATTTCCCTTTTAAATTTCCTGGTGAATATGGAGTACAAGAATGAATATAATTTGTCTTCTAAGCCTTGTTCCTGTGTATACATTTCTATCATCTGCTGCATACCTTTTAGCTGCTTTCCTCATTGACCTCTTCCACTTTGAGTATTTAAATAATCTTGTATTGTTTCCATCCACTTCCAGAACTATACTATAGTGACTGACAGTTTTAATTTCTTAATGAGATTTTAGAACATTTCAGCTTGGCTGCATCCTTGTCACTTTAAAATTCTGTAT
>NW_008668576.1:0-12453 GCF_000695815.1 Acanthisitta chloris
GGCGCAACCCCAAACCTCCCCCAGGATTGGCACCTTCATGCTTATAACCTGGGCATGATGTGCCATGGTGGGGAATGTGTACCTTTTCACTGTCAGAGCATAAGACCCAAGAAACAAAATGCCCTTGATTTAGAATAAACACAACTTAGCAGAAACCAAATCAGTGTACTATCAACAGTATTATCACTCTGAATCCAAACACTGCACTACACTAGCTACTGAGAAAATTAACTCCATCATGGCTAAAACCAGCACAGTGGAAAAGAGATACATAACCTCTTAAAATATATTCAGTAGCCCCAAGTTAACAGTCAGTACTTTTTAATCCCTTTATTTATATTAATACTCTTTTTTTTCCTGGAATGGAGTTTGCCAATATAATTTGCAATCATTACTTTGCATAATAAATTCAGGATTTTGAGCTCCTGACTCAAAAGCAAATCGCTTTGAATGTATTATCCATGTTTGTGTGTTTCACACAGATATACACAAAATATTTCTTCTCCTGGGGTCAAAGGGTGGGATAGATTTTAATAAGACAAAAAGAGAATTGAGACCATTTTTATAATAAAATCCTACCTAAGAATACTCTTGTAGCAACAAATCTGGCAGGAGGCCTGCCAATGGACTGTATCCAAGACCTCAGGCTAAACAGCAGCCAGAGGCTCTGCAGAACAAGGCCAATATGACTTATCACCTTTCCCCTCCAACTCCTCACCCCAAGCCTCTTACAAATAACTTGTTTGGTCCTTATGAATGTTTCAAAAGATGCATCCAGGTTGCATAACCTCATCTTGTCATTTTTATTGCATGCAAGCCAAAACCAAGGAATGTTAGACTGGCTAGCAGTAGCACCAGGTAGCTAAACTGTCAGTCCACACTTGTCACTGCCTACCATAAATCCTATCTCAAGTTTTAATGTGTAGAGGCATGCTTAAGCTATCATTGCTGAGAGTCTTGCACTCATCATCTATGTGTGACGTAATGATGGATGTGGATTTTTCCTGTTTACCTCAGTCTCATGAATTAATTTTGGTAGCTGTGCTTTCCTTTATTCTTCCTGAAGTTCAAAACTGTGCTGTCAACCCCATGCGCATTCATAACTTATTAACTCAGTTCCCAGGCTGACGTTTTTGTATCTACTATAATTTTCATTTGCGCTAACAACTTGCTTGCTGGGCTGCTCATTTAAGTCAATAGTCACGAGGGTTTGCTGAGAATGCCAGCCAGGAGGCAATTGCTTGATGGTGTTTTGACTCTGCTGTTGTTTCAGAAAAAGAATATTACAATAATTAGAAACACTGAGTCACTGTGTGTGCTTTCATGGTCAGATACCATTTCTTTCATGTTAACATGAAACCACATGATGACTTTTAAGGTATGCACAATGTATTCCATGAGTTGTATCCAGCACTGATTTGCACATCATGTTATTTCATTTATTTGACTGCCATTGTGTGAAGTGAAAATCAGTGAAGAATTTGACCTTTTTATCTCTATAAACATTTCACAAGCAGCCTTGGAAATCCATCCTATTTCTGTTCTAATTCAATCACTTATTAAATGTTCATATTTAGATGTGTAATCTGACTTGATAAAATTATTCATTTTATCTTTGGCATGGCAAATGGGCAGATCAGAGCACAACAGTAAGATCTCCAGCTGTACACAATATTTATCTGCCTCTCTGCAGACCAGTGACTGTGTGTGGATACTGTATTCAGTAAGTGAATGAGGAAATATTTTTATTAGGTTCTTTTGATTATTTTTTGAGACACTATGGACTACAGTTGCTTTTTCTTTTTTTCATTTGCCTTAAGAAATAAGACTGGCACTTCCATTTGTGGTATTAAAAAGCTACTACCCCCGTACCTTATGTAGTCAATGCTGAGATCTCAGCCAAGGGCACAGCCTAGGCATTTGCATGTCAAGATGAAAATAATCCATTTTGATCCTCTATACAAAATGTGGTAATAGAGGAAGAAGCTCAGAAAACATTACCCACCTCTCTGTGCCATGGGAGTCTTGAGGAAATAGCATTCCGAGAAGGGCGTGATGCTGCAGTGCAGCTCTGCCTGAAATCCTGGGAAGAGCACAAAGAGGAATTCAGACACAACAGGAGTTATCCTGACAGAAATTGCATCTATGCTGGTGAGAAAGGAAAAAAAAAGGCCAGGAAGAAGACTGCTGAAATAAAGGCTGGCTTCATCCCACCTAGCAGTAGCACTTCACTGAGGTGTCAAAACTCAGAGTGTTTGAGATGTCTAAACTAGGGATGTTTTGAACATAGTTACTCAGTGCGGAGAGGGAGGTCCCTGAAATATTAGTTAACAGTAGGTGCATCAAATTAAAATTAAGATAGATTGAGTAAACACTGAAAAGATCAATTTATATGTAGATTTGCAGCTAGATATGCACTGTGGTGTTTGGCCACCAGAACTGTGTTTTCAGAATGCATTATGTAGCTGGCACTGACCTGGCTGGGCAACATGATGCTCAAATCAGGCAATGTGTGCCTGTCTGCCATAATACTCTTTTTGTTCTAGAGGCAGATGTGCTCCTCCATTCAGAAAGCCTTTAAACAGTGGAGAGGACCACGGCCCTCACTGAAGCCAGCCAACTTGCAATGTGCATGTATGATGGGCTGAGTGTCACCCAGGAGCTGCTTTGGGTGGTGGGCTGTAGAAAGCACCACATATCTTTTCTCCATTCACATCCTCATTTGTGGGTGTGCATTTTCCTCTTTGGAACTTGAGGAGTAACCTCACCTTCAGCTAAATACAGTACATGCTTTTTAGCAGCCTTTGGCTGTGCCAGAGTGAAAGAACAATCCCATTTTTAACCCACACCACTCCTCTGAGACAGTTCCCTCCAGGGCTTCCCTCGCGACTCAACACCCTTTCTAGACTCCAGTCTTCAGAGCCACAGTTGTTTACTGATGTTAACTTAAAATTCCTTATAAGTGATAGGTGCAGGTTATGATGTCAAATGCATACAAAGACAAACTTGCAGGCACCGAGAAAGTAAAGCAGTAAAGGGAAAAACAGCGGTCACATAAACTCAACCCTCATTTTATACTGCCTTGTGTCTCCTCAGACCATCAGTTTTTTCAGATGAGGCCCTGCTATGCTTGCACATCTGCAAACATCAATAATATCAATTTTAAATTTAGCTTTTTGAGTATCTATAAAGTTCTGGGTAAAATGCTCCCACACAGCTCACTCCCACACAAACATTCAGCTGTCAATGCAGTGTGCTCCTTCCTCTTTCTTAGGTCCTGAGGAAATAAAAAGTCCCACTGGACTGAAAAGAAAGAAAAAAGAAGAAGAGGCCTGGAATTTGAAAAAGCAAGTAATATGAAATAAAAATTGTGGAAGATAATGTGCAAGAAATCCACAGAGTTAGGAAGAAACCGGTTACATAGTAATTTTTAATAGGTCAAGACCACTGATGAACAGATATTGTGATTTGTTTTTCATGACTTCTTGGTTGCTATCTTCCTCATTTTAAATATGCCGTTTATTTATTGCTAGAAACTTCAGAGCAAGCATACCCAGTCTGTAGTACTGAAACATGAGAGCCAGGAAAATTACTCTTTTTCTCTCTTTTTGCCTCTGTTAATCATCAAGGTTCCCTCCCACCAAACTCTCATTTGTTCGCTTACTCCACCAGAGCAGAACTGCTCCCATGCTCTGCTTCCTCAGCTCACCTGAGAAATAGCCACTGTCCTAAGTAATCAGATTGAGATCTTTTCTACAGCAAAAATCCTATTTAAATCTCCTGGATATTGAGTAGGAGGCAAAGACTCAAAATCTGCAAAAATAATATGTGCTAAGAATTGTGGAAGGAATAAAATTAATGCATATGCCATGGCATTACCCTGTACTACCTCCCATCTGGGAGGAAAGAAATAGGCATTTCAGCTTAATAATATTCATGGTTCTCCCATTAGATTCCAGAGCCTCTTAATGTAGATATACATAATTTTGGGGTATCAACAAACCATGTGAAGTATTGTTTATACTCAAGGCTACAATGATTGCCATGAGAATAATCACATAAAAGCTGGAATAGGAAAACAAAATTAACATTGTTGAATGGTATTCAGGCCTCAGTGATTTGGCAAACTTAGCAAAGATCACATGTCAGTTAAATGACAGATATGAGCTGGTGCAAAAAATACAGAAGTATTTCTTGAAAATATCTGATAGAGTAAAGGTTAATGTTATTAGCATTCTGCTTGGTAAGTAGTTGGTGTGAACACAATATGTTCTTTATGATTTCTGTTTCCAAATATTCCAAAATCAATGATACTTGATTTTTTTATTAATAGTGTGTAAGGTTGTATTGATTTATTTAATTATTTTTTAAAAAAATAATTAAAGCTGTTAAGCTTGGAAGAAAAAGGTACATATTAAATCCCAACCTACATAACTAAGCCTGCAAAACTAATGCTTCCATCTGTCATTACAGTATTTTATTCTTCGTGGTTAAATTCAGATTCATTTTATGCTTTTATCTCTAGGGTTTAAGAACTGCTTTTTTGTGGGCAGCATCTTCCCAGCATCATTGGGATGTATGCTGTCTTTGTGCCCTGAATCAGTACAAAACTTTTGAAACCAAACATTCCAGAGAAAGAGGCAACATGTACCAAGTGTAAGGAATTCATGTGCAAGAGATATGTACATGATAACCAACCTGATGTTGGTCACGTGGGTTACCCTGTCTTTAACAGGATGTCCGCATCCATCTTTTAAACAAAGTCACATAGCCTTCATCTTCCCTTCCTGGTAGCTTAAGTTCTGCACCCTGCTTTTCTTTTGCTTTCCTGTTGTTCTTTCCCTCGGTCTCAGTTTCACAAGTACTGGTTTCCTCTCACATCCCCAGTCAGAACCGCAAATGCTGGTATAATTTTCATAAGTACCAATGACTTCAGAAGTTCCTCCAGTACAGAAAGTCTCTGGCTACTCATTTACTCTACTATTTGAGGAACACAAGTAAAAGAAGTCTTGCCCATTTTCCAGATATGTTAGAGCTATGCTCCTGCTACAAGAGGTGGTGAGCCAGAAAATCCCCATGTAAAGCCCTCTTCATGGTAAGGATGTAGAAGACCACCAGGAAAAAAATGGTCACCAGATAAGCTGCAGTAATTGGCTCACAACCAATATTTCAGAGCAATAAGGGAAATCACCTAGCAAAAATTCGTGCTATACTGACAAAGAGTACTTACAAATGGGTGTCAGGGCAGGGGAACTGGAAAGGCCTACACTTGATATGCAAAACCGAAAGCAGCAAAACCATTGCTGTCTCAGTGCTGCTCCATGCACCACTTTAGACAATTGTCTCAACCTGTGTGACCCACGCATGCTGGAGGATGATCTGGTGTGCTTATGCACATCAACAGGCAAAACATTGTCAGATGTGGCAACTTTTGAACAGACTTTTCAGTGTCTATTCATGCTACATACTTTTCCCTGACTATGAGCAGCGTGCAGCCTGTTGATCCACGGCAAGGACTTTTTACCTTTCATGTTTAACCACATCACATCAAGTGTCATTGCAAACAATTTCCATGAAAGAGGGACATGTGGTCGGAAAGTAACTCAATTTTCTATTTGAACCATTCATTCAGTTTTTGACAACCACACCTCGTCTATTCTTATCATTCTCTTAATCCACTTGATTTTAAAACTATGCAGGTTTTTATTTCACTCATTTCTCATACTTTAAATCTTATTTCTTGTCCCCAATTCAATTAACACAGTTTAGTTAAAATTGTTGCAAACATCTTTTTTGCTATTATCTACTTAATCATAACTCTAAAATTAATAGAATATTTAATAATCTGTGCTCATGATGTAATCACAAATTTAAAATATTCTATGAAAGGTATTTAATAATATTCTAAACTACTCAGCATTTAATTGAGGTTATTAGAGGATTAGAAATTAGATAGAAAGATGAGTAAAGGAGAAATCTGAAGTCAGTAACCATTGTTTCTAAAATGAATGGCCACATTAAGGTCTCCCAAAACTGAGGTGATAATACATATTTTCTCCCACAAGATCCTCCTTTACAAATGTGCTTTTGCATTTGAGAAGGGAAAGGGAGGGAATTAAAATCTTGAAAAATAGTCTATAAATAATGTGAAACCACTGAATATCAGCCTGTTCCTTTGCCAGAGCTACAATAAGCACCCAAACACCAGGATAACCTCTCTTACCAGCCAAAAAATCCTCTCCTCCCTAGAAAAGTGGGACCTGTGTTGTGACTGTTGCACAGAACCCCGTGTGGGAAGATGAGATGCATTACTCCGGCACGCATACCAGAGGACCCCATGATATATCAGGTACCTCAGCCACATGGGAGCTGGCTCTGCTGACTGGGACACAAGCATCCAGAGACCACCTGGCTCCAGAAAGGCAAACCAGCACTAGGCTACATCTGCCATGAAGTTGTGAGGCACAAATGCTGTTTATAGTGGTTTTCCACTCAGACACACAGATTTTGAGCAATCTCCATCTGGTCTTTCTTTTTTTGTCTTTTTTTATTATTATTTTGTTTCCCTGTAGTCATTTGAAGGTGAAATGCACCTCGCACTAAACCTATTCTGGGAGGATTTGGGATCTGATTGTGCATTTATTCTACAAATAAGTCCTACTCCAGCCTGCCAGTCATTCCCCTTGCATGATTTCCACAAAAGCCTGAGGAAGTTTTTCATACAAGAGGACTTGAGAGTCAAGCATACTTTAGAAGAGATTCTTCTCTCTTTCTTTTTTTGTTTTGTTTTGTTTAAAGGTAAACTTAAACAGCTTTAAAACTGTTCTGCATTCCCAAGCCGAGATCAGAGCCAGGCACAAAAGAGCAAATTGTGGCCCAGGGTTTCAGTGTTTGAGGCTTGTTTTCAGCAAGTAAAGGAACCTCTCACTGCTCTTAGCCTTGATGACAAATTTCCACTGAGGTCAGCATGCACAGAATGAGTGTGTGAGGCTTTTAAAATAATTTCAGCAGTCAAATATTCAAAAGCTGTGTCATCACAGCAGATTGCACTCTGCAAATAGCAGAAAGGAATTACACTGCACACTGTTAAAATGTTAGCAACCACATTTCATTTTTGAAAAGGCAATTTATTTGTCCTGAAATAAAGAGTTGATTATATCTCTTATTACTGTTACAAGAACTTGATATATCACAAAATGGAAGAGTTACAACATGTACCAACTCTCAACCAGGAAAAATGAACCTGATTCATAATTCACTTTGAGAATGTCTAGTTAGTCAATCAAGTGATTTGTAATCATAAAGGCTGCCAGGAACTGAATGAATAATGGACTGTAATAAAATCCTCAGATTTTCTAGTATTCTTATTTCATTATTTGACTTTTATTGCTATTTCTGATAGTTGTCTCTCTTTCAGCAGAACAAATTAAACTACTCATATATACTGGAAGGAATATGTTTGACTATTTAATGCATGTAATGAATACACAAATTGAGTGACCACCTGATGTAACAATTGAATGTCAGGTTTTTCTCCACAGAAGCTAAACCTTTAGGATGTGAAGCTTGAATGAAAACAATCTTTCCCTTCCCCCCTCCCCTCCTGCCCCATTTTTCCTCTTGAAAGGATTTTGGGGATAATCAATCCTAGCATACATCATATTGTTACAGTACATTTTCTTGAGTTGTTTTATAACCATGGAAATTACATAATTCATATACTGTGACATCTCTTAAGGAGCAACTGCTTTACCCTCTTGCTGTAGCTGAGAAGCATCATTACATTGTATGACTATTTAATAAGGTGTGACCTCCAAATCTGTATTTTTACCAGTAATCTCTCAGAATCAGATAGTGCTAGACAGAGATGGAAACAAAACACAAGCACACTAAATATAAAATTGTGCAGAAGTTGAATTTAATATATGTTAATCATATTCAGAAATGGGGCTTTTTAAATGTTTATTTCTTTTTTCATGTTTTTTCTGCAAAACAAAACTTTTGAGTCATGCAGCTAGAATTTCACAGGAAGTCTCTTAATTGCAGTTTCCCCTATATTGAAATTTTAACTCACTGTTTGCGATACTATTTATTCTTATCTTATGCATTCCTAAATATATGGTTTTGATATCCTGACAACTGAACAAGGCAATTTTTAAATGATTGATGCACCCACACTGTGAGATGCTTTATTCTTAGCATCTCCTCTTGCCTAGAGAGCAGGTCCATTGACAGAGCACTGCCTCTTGTTCTCATTTACATTTGTACTGGTGTAATTTCTTTTTCATGGTGGGGGGTCCATATGGCCAAGAAAGAAGTATGAAGTGATAAAATTAAATGTATTCTATATTTTTGCGATATTTTAGCAGGAGGATATTAAGGATTTTACTGGTCATTTATTAGCCATCCAGATGTTTGCACTTTCCCAGTAAATGCAAAGGTTATTTCTTCATTAAAAACGTACACAGGACATGGGCATGGCTTCACCTAGCAATGAAGCACAACCAGTCTGGGTCCAGAATGTGGTAATGGGAAAGCAGTTATTTCTGGAGGCTTTGGATAAAGTTTACAAACAAACTTGACTTCAGAAAAATGGAATATATTTAGCCAAACTGGAATATGACCAGGATGCTGCTCCTACTGTTGCAGACATTCTCATGCTATTTTATAATGATCACAAGAGATCACCACCTGCATTTTATACCATCTGTAAAACTGTTGTCATTTCAAAGGGTCAGTATCAAATCAAATGTAAACTACAACTTAAGTATAACCAGTTGCAAAACCCGTGTCTTAGGACATTTTTCTATTTTCAGTAACAAACCAGCATTCTGAACTTAAATGCTCATAGCCCAAACAGGGGGCCATAGTGTCAGTGGATGAAGAAATGAATTTGAAAAACAAAATGGCAAAATTGATGTGATAATTTTCCCTCTTAGCAAAGCTGGAAAATGGCAAAAAGCATCATAAAGTGCTGCAATACTTTTGTTTTTACTATTTAAATTCTAGGGAAAACCTGAATATGTTACTCAAAACATAGAACACAGTTTTGATAGAGAAGTATCACAGATACTTTTAATGCCCTTTCTAACAGCTAATGTAATTTCAAAAAGTATTTAGAATTAATAAAAAATACAATGCACAAGGGCAAAACATAGTGTTAGTGCCATATGCAGTATGGACTAGACCTACTTACTTTTTCCAGCTAAAGTCACTGTCAGTGTTTCTAGCTGAAGGAGGCCCATAACAGTTGGTCAAGTGAGTTGATGTTAAGCATCTCCATCTGACAGGGATCACTTTCATTTCTTAATCTCATGCATATGTGTAATGGTTGTCAAGTTAAAAATCAGTGCATTTTGGAATAAGGCAACCATACTACCCTTCCAGAGCCATGATCTCCACCAACATACATATACCAGTTTACTAGTGATGGCCTTCTTGGTATACGGGAATACAGCAAAGCTGAAAAGCTGCTTAGGGCCAGGACTACATTTCTTTAAATTCCTTTACCATAGTGTAAAATGAAAGAAATGACTGCTGCGACTAATTCTAATAACTATATAAAGGACTGGAACTATGCAGGATCCCACCATTTTTAATACATTGCCTGTGATTTCAACGATGAGGCACTAGTGTGGTAAACCACATACTTTTTACTCATTTGGAAAAAATGAAGTATCAATGCAGCAATGCAACGTGAAATATGAAGCAAGTAATTCCTGCTCATTCGTTTGGAGTTTAATTCATGCTTTTTGTGGACAAGAAGAAACTTCTTATTCATTTAATGCTAGTTCTAACCAAACAAATAGATTTAATTATGCTGTTCTTTCCATGGTTTTGAAAACTTTGATCTTCAATATAACAACACATACATGAGTTGGAGGTGAATTTTACTGCTGCTTGTACAAAAGCTCCATACTAACAGAAGTTAATGGGTGGGCAAGAGACCCTACTTTCTTTCCAAATACTGTTAAGTATCTGAGTGCTAACCACTTGAATGCCATTTCATATATTAAGCAACCTGAAATTTCTAGGTGAATTAAAAACAAGTAATTTGATGGAAAAACCAAATTACTCACTGGGAGAACATGTTTCCAGAGAAGTGATGGTCTCCAGTTTTTGGGTACTTTGGTGCACTAAGATACCCAAGTAATTTTTTCTAATCCTTCATCTGGCCATTTGACCTAAATGACTTAGAGATGAGCTGAGAGCAACAGGACTGATGCCCTCTAGTTCCTCACCTCCAGCTTTTATGTATCCAGTAGTTCCTTGCCTACCCATACATACAACTACAAATGTGTGGCCCTTAATAATGAAAAAAGAGAGCTGCCGAACAGAGAAGTAAGCTGTGTCAGAGGTCTGACTGAATGTTTAACTTTTCAGTCAAGATCTTTTTTTAATGCTATCTAGAACTTGGGCCCAGGGTCTAGTAATTGTCTTATACAAAATTAATGAAGAGGTGTCTTAGCAAGACACAGATCCCCATTGTGCCCATCAGAGGAGCATGCTTTGTTTCTCTTTTGTGCAGTTTTGTTTTTCCCTATACCTGTCGATTCAGGTTGATCAAAGCCAGTATTTGCATCTTATAGAACTGCAGGGTTTCAGCTCTGCAGCAGTTAAGAGCAAGTTTAATATCCCTACAATTTGTCAGCAAGCACTATTAAATGCCATCAGAATCTCCCTTGGCTGAAAGATTCAATTCTAAACAGCTGCTCTTTCACTTGTCTTGTTTCCCTTATTAATATAAACTTTAAGGGATAGATGGTGCTTCAGGATTGCTCTAGCAAAGTGTTTTAATAGTCCGTAAAAAATAAGTTCATTTTTCAGAAATGTACTGAAACCACCGTTTGTTCTGTAGGATTCACGTGTTATAAGAAGAGTGAAACTAACATGAAAATAGGCTGTGACCAGAGCCAAACCCAGTGTTTGTATCTAACCCTGCAAAGCTGAGGAAACAATCAACCCATATTCTCATAGCATGAAGTTTTCATATTTTAATGAAATCAAAGCTTGACAAAAAGTATTCTTCATCCTTATTTCTTCTTTTTTTAGATTAGGGGTTAAGAAAGAAAAATCTTGGAGTGGTCTCCTCCAAATTAACTAAATGGAAATAGATACGCTAAAGTACTCAGAATCTCACAGGGTTAGAGCAAGAATCCCACAGTGACCCAAAACTCCTTGGGTTGAGTCCAAGCAATGCTCTACTTATGTGCAAGTTCAACATTGGCATAGGTCCACGTGTTGCCCAAAAATGAGCCAAACGCAAGGGCCACAGCTGGAAATTGTGTGTGATGTGTGTGCAGCAGAACCACAAGGTGAAGTATGAATATTTCAGCTCACCTGCACCATGGATGACAGAAATGGGAACTGAATTTTTAAAAGTGTGTCTTAGCAGAGTACAAATGGCTTTTTCCAACTCTAGTCTGCTTTGTTCCCTGGTGGGGAGCACTACTTCACACAAACTTCTCTCTATCAATAGAGTGACAGCCCTAATGCATAGTTAGTGTGTGTGTGAGGGTCATACAGCTCTCCCTTCAGTAGACATAAATCCTATATCCAGAACTGTAAAAGAGGTTAATGTTTGCTAATCTAACAGACTGTTTCTCTCATGTCCTGAAGGGATGAACGGATGTGAGCTACACTTAAGCTTTTTACCTCTGGTCTGTGGTAGATTCTGTCTGTTTTATTGCAAATGGAAGGGATATGGATGGAAATCTGCCTCCACTCCTAGCTCAGGCTTTCCAAGCCGAAAATATTTTTATCATTATTTACCAAGAGCAAAACTTTCCTTAGTGCCTAACAAAGGAGTAGAAAGATTACCCCATGTAAACTGAAAGGAATTGACAAGAAGAAAGGGGCAGAGGGTATGGGAGTATTTGCTTCCAAGTAAGACAAGCCCTGCCCTCAGAGAAGGACAAATGTGGACTGTTGCATTTTGTGCCTTTCTTTCAAAGTTGCTTGACAGTGAAATACCATCAGGAGTGGGAATTGCAGGCAGAGAGATTCTGCGTTATGCCAGAAAAGGGGGGTCCCAGTTACACCACAGACGTCTTTGAAGGAAAGCTTGCGACATTCCCCAGAATACCAGTGTTTTCCAGGCTGCCATGCCTAGAGGCAACCACTCTTGTCTTACTGCAGGCTAACCCACACTGCAGGGTTTCCCCAGACAAAGTAGGGATTTCTACGTTTCCGAGGAGTGAACATACAGCCCTCTTTATGACCACTATTAAAGTTCTTCCAAAAGCTACATTAGATGAAGAGAAAAGTTAGACTCAACACACCACAGAGGGATCTCATGAATGTAAATACAAGAACATTGCTCAGGCAGGGCGAGGCATTTTTCCTGGCAGGATATCAAGGAAATCATGCTGTGACCCAAGTACTGGTATTTGGATTACACCTGAAATTACCGTAAATTAAAATAGGAAGTAGCAGTCTAACATCCTCCCAGAG
>NW_008668577.1:0-1763 GCF_000695815.1 Acanthisitta chloris
AGGTGCAGCCCCTGCCTGGGGCAGTGCAGCCCTGCATTGGTGTTCATGCCCGGGGTGCTGGCCATGTCCCAGCTAGTCTGGTGGGTCATTTTGTTTCCCTGGCTGCTGGATTTGCTTCTGCCCTTGCCAGTAGAGCTGGGGATGGACAGGAGGGATAACAGAGGCAATTCTGGTGCCAGAGTTGACATACCTCTTCCTTTCTTTCCACCAATTGCAGCGAACCCTCAGAACACGGCCCTGTCTCCCTTCTCAAGAGAGCTCCAAAACCAAAGGCCTCGTTCCCTACCAGGCTGCTCCGTGGTCCTCCCCGTCCCGTGGGATCCTCCCGCTCTGCCCACATGATGGGAACGATGCCGTGAGGGCTGTTGGAGCTGGGCAGAGCCATGACAGAGCCCCACAGGGTGTCGTTCACCACGCTGCACGGGCCCCTGAGCAGCAGCTTCCTGAAGAGGTCGCGGAAGGAGGACGAGCAGCCCCCGGAGCCCGAGGCCGCGGCCACGGCCGTGCGCATCACCCTCACCCTCTTCGAGCCCGACCACAAGCGCTGCCCCGAGTTCTTCTACCCAGACCTCCTCAAGAGCTGCCGAGGGAAGGTGAAAGGGGGTTCCTCGGGTGACAAGGTGAGTGTCCTCCTGGCTCTGAGGAACTCGACTGGTAGCTGAAGGTTTCAGAGGCTGGTTTGGGGGTGCTTGAGAGCTGGTGCTGGGCCTGCTGTGAGGTGCTGTGAGGTGGGAGGAAGGTGGGAGGCAGCACTGCAGGTGAGGGCAGAGAGGCAGAATCCCTCCCTGACCTGCTGCCCACACTGAGATCAGCCCAGCACTTAGGGCGTTCTGAGCTGGGTGATGTTCAGCCTCTCATCCACCAACACCCCTCAGTCCTTCCTCCAGGGCTGCTCTTCATCCCCAGCCTGGATTGGTACTGTGGCTGTACCAAACACTGTCCTAAGGGCTGGGTTGTCTGAGCTTCTGCCCAGATGTTCCAGTTGGGATGGGTCTAATTCATGATATTTTGGTGGCAGCAGGATTGACTCTGATGTCTGTGTCTGTCTTGTTTCTACAGAAGAAAGAACCAGCTGATCCCTTCAACAATGAGGAGAAGGAAAGGCATAAAGTGGAGGCTCTTGCTAGGAAGTTTGAAGAAAAATACGTATGTGTTCCTTCTATCTGTGGTGTTATCCCTTGGGCTGGGCAGTGCTGGTTAGTGCTCACTGGCTTTCAGGCTCCTGTTCTCCTCCAGTCCTTTTCCTGGTTGGCACATGCTGGTTTTTATGTTCCTTTGCTGCCTCAGGGCTGCCAGAATACTTCAGGTTCATTCTTAGATCAGGTGAGTCTGATTAAAGTGAACGACATGAACTCAAGTGAGCAGCAAATTACTTACTGTAATTAATAACATTTAATTGCCTTAAGCAAAAATGAATGCCTAGGCCTCGTTGCTGTGGCAGGATGTGATCTGGCAGCTCTGAGCACAGGGCTGTGCTGAGGCTGCTGCACTCAGGAGAGTACTGCAGAGCCCGAGACACAGATCTGCCTGTTCCCTTCTGTCCTTCCTTGCTTTCCTGTCCTTCCTTCTGTCCTTCCACTCCATTATCTCTGTAGCTGGCAATAAAACCATGTTGTGTTTTACATCTGGTACTTTTGGGGAGCAAGTTGTATATTGTCTTCTGATCCAAATTGGACCCATGGGTCCCCCTAACGTGCTGTGGTGCCTGCAGGACTGAGCCTGTGCCCAGTGCAGCAGTTACGGAGGAGCAATCCTGGCAGGAA
>NW_008668577.1:1773-13597 GCF_000695815.1 Acanthisitta chloris
AGTGTGGGCCTGCTGGCACGGGGCAGCCTTGCTGGCAGTGCCTGCTTCCCTTGGGCTGCACTATGGGAGTTCAGAGTGATGAGGCCTCAGAGTGGATTTAGCACTCCCTGAGCACAGTGCGATGGGTTAGCTCTGCTTTGGCTCTGCTGTAGCTCAGGGTCACTCTTGTCCTGGAGCCAGTGTCTGGCTCCTGTTTGGAGCTGTCCTTGTGGTGCCTGGAAAAGAAGGATGGTCACAGTGTCAATCTTTGCTTGCCCAGGGTGGGAAGAGGCGCAGGAAGGATCGGATCCAGGACCTGATTGACATGGGCTATGGCTATGACGAGTCTGACTCCTTCATCGATAACTCTGAAGCAGTGAGTGCCAGGGCAGGTGTGAGGGGGTCGAAGGTGTCTGCCTGGGGGCTGAGCTGGTGCCTGGGAGCAGCCAGGGGTGTGCCAGGGCTGGGGGGTGAGAGATCTGGGGGCTGCAGGCAGGAGGATGCTGCTTGGCATCCCACAGCCCTGGCTGCTCTTGGGGAAGCACAAATCCCACTCCATTCTCTGGCAGCTCAGCTGTGGCATAACAGGCAAAGCTTAGAGTGATAATCAAGTGTTCTTTGTTATTTCCAGTATGATGAGCTTGTTCCTGCCTCTCTCACGACAAAGTATGGAGGGTTTTACATCAACTCGGGGACGCTGCAGTTTCGACAGGCATCTGAGTCTGAGGATGACTATGTCAAAGAGAAGAAGAAGAAGTGTCCCAAGGTCAGCAAGGCAACTTTTCCCATGATTTCCTCTGTTGGAACTCAGAGCTTGCTGCATGAAAGTGTGTTGGCATTCCAGATGGGAGAGATTCGTGACCTGGTGTGGACAGAATAAGGATGAGCGCTTGAAATCCCATGGTGTCCCCATATATGTCATAGGAAAATGAAGTGTGTCTGGCAGGGATGAGACTCTGGAGGGGTTGCCTGGTTCCTAGAGCAGAGGTGGCAGCAGCTCCCTGTCGCCCTGAAAGGCCCTGAACACTGTGGGGTGCAGGGAGTGGGCAGAAGCTGTGTGTGCTGTCAGATGCTGAAGGCAACATGCCAGAACCATGGTGACAGGCTTGAGGGGGTTGGGTTCATGTGCCTAGTGCTCTCAGGTCTCTGGGAGAGGTCCCAGAGTGTCTCTGGGGGTGCTAGGAGTGGTATAGGAGGAGGATTGTGACTTGGATTTAACCCTCTGCAGAAGCGGAAGTTGAAAGATGGAGGTGAAAAAATGAAGAAAAAGAAGAAAGATGATTCCTATGACAAAGAAAAGAAATCGAAAAAGTCCAAGTTTCCAAAGGCTGGGTAAGGAAGGAATGCTTGCTGCTCCACACCTCTCTGCAGACTTACACGAGGCTGCAGGGAGCACCTGCTGCAGTGTGGGTGGTTTGGGTGCACATGGCATAAACACTAGCAGGGAAAGCTCTGGTGCTTCCAGAAGTGGGAAAGAAGGGTGAGTGATGCTCAGGGAAGGAGCAGAGCTCCACAGCAGCAGTGTCTGAGCAAAGAGGGGCACAGCTGGCTGCAGTGTGGTGTTTCTTGCAGCTCTGCTCAGGCACTGGTTGTGGGAGTAGATAGTACGAGTGGAGACAGAGATAAGGACTGTTGGGCCAAAGCTGAGGGACGACGATACTCCTGAGGGAGTTTGTACTCCTGCCCAGAGTGTTTCTGGGGTGAGGGCTCAGCTGTCCTGTAACTCTTGGGCTGTAACCATGGTGTGCTGGTTTTTTTTGTTCTGAGCCATCTCATCCTGTTGCTCTGTCCTTGCTCTGCTCTGCTTGCGCTTCCTGTGTCTGTGTCTCTGTTGCTTTGCTCTCTTTTCTTACGTTTTTCTCTTAGTTTTTTTCCTTCTTCCTGTAACTGCTTATAATTTCTTTTTTCCTGAAAGGATCTGATCCCCAAACCACATGCCTGGCATGGTACTGTCAGTGCCTGATTCCTTTGTAGCAAGCCAGGGAAAGGAATTTGCTCTCCTGGTGTTCGTAGGCAAAAAGCTTCGCACCAACTCCCTCTTGCCTCAGTCCCTCTGAACTAGTTTGTTCATTTCCCAGTCTTCCTTGCTGGAATAATGCTCATAGCTGAGTGGAAGCATAGCTCTGTGGAGGTGCTTGAAGTCCCATCAGGACAGTCTTCCCTTCTCCAGGCTGAACAGGCAGCAGGGCCTTAAGAGGCTGAAGAATGGTTCCTACTGTAACTGAGGAGAGGCTGTAGAATATTTTTCCTGGTGTAATTGGTTGAGGGGCTAAGACTTTCCAGGGACTTGGTGCCTATGGAAGGAGAGAACTGGGGTGGAGGTTTCCTCTCTGCTCCTTGGTCTGGTGTTCAGTCCCTTTCCTCCTCCATGCTTTGTTTGCAGCTTCACAGCGTTAAATGCAAGCAAGGAGAAGAAGAAGAAGAAATACTCTGGAGCTCTCAGTGTCAAGGAGATGCTGAAGAAGTTTCAGAAGGAGAAGGATGCTCAGAAGAAGAAAGATGAGGAGCAGAAAGCAGTGCCTCCTTCGCCAGCAGAGCCTGCAGGCCCGAGGGAGGCCGAGGCTGACCCTCTGCTCTCGCTCTTCGGCCACGCCAGTGACAGCGACCTGCTCCAGGCAGCCACGGCCATGGACTCCCTGAGCGAGCTGGACCTGGAGCGGCTCCTCAGCGAGTCGCCGGAGGGCAGTCCTCTCCCCGACCTGGAGGATGGCAGTGATCCCGCGGGGACCGGCTTGGAGCAGGATTTCAAGCCGCCGTCCCTCCCCGAGGGCCTTCCAGCCCCTCTGGAGAAACGCATCAAGGAGCTGGCCCAGGTGTGGCAGCTCGGGGGGCAGTGGGGCTGGTGGGCACCGGGGTGGGGACAGCTCTGCTGGGCTGGAGTGGCATCACCCCGGGACAGAGCATGTTCCCGCGAGGAGCGTCAGTGCCGCTAGGACCGCCCTGTGTGCCACCTGCTTCGATGGCCCAGGGCTCAGGCAGAGTCACAGTCCTTGGCCTTGGCATCTACTGACTGCAGCACTCGAGGTCACACCTTTCAGGACTCCTCCTCTCCCTCCCCAGGCTAAGTGTGGGCCTGATGCAAGAGGCGATTTCCGCAGTCAGTTTGTCATGAGTGGGGCCAAATGTATGCCCTGAGGCTGGAGGCCTGGCCAGGGCTGGGGCAGAGTAGGTTTCTCCCCAGAGGCTGGTGCAGGGCTGTTTGGACTGAAAGTTCCTGGCAGTTTGCTACTACCTCGTTCATTTCTTGGAGTTCCTTTCCTGCGGGACATACTTTTCATGGGTGTGATTTTTTGGGCAGTGCTGTGTGTGCTGCAGTCATAGCTCAGGAAGCTTCCTGAACCAGAGGGTTTTTTTGTGTTTCCATGGTATTGCCTGGGAATAACACATCCCCTGTGGCTCTTTCTGCTGGTTTCTTGGCTTAGTTTCCAGATTGATCTAGAGAGCCTGATGAGAAGGATCCCTGACCCTCATTCAGTGTGACTAGGATGATCTTGCCTGTTCCAGGAACAAGTTCTGTATTGCTCAATCTAAGAGCTCCAACATGAAGTGGAAACCATGCTCTGAACTGTTGTTCTCCCCATGGGAAGCTTGCCAAAGCCACCCGTTGCCACCAAGCCATCTCCTTTGTCCCACTGAATGGAGGAAGCATCACTCCAGAGCAGTAATCCCAGTGCATCTGGAGAGGAAAATCCAGACTGGGAGGGTCTGTGGGCAGGACATGGTGTTCCCATGTTGGGTGGCAGGGTTGGGTTTGAACTGGGGAGGTGGAAGAGGAGAGGGCAAGATCCCATTTGGAATAAAATTGTGCCTTGTTTTCCAGTACTCCTGGAATGGTTTAAAAACCACAATGGCTTGTGCCATCTGGGAACTGCTGCTGATTTGTGTTGTTCATTACCTTCCAGGCTGCCAGAGCTGCAGAGGGAGAAGGCAAACAGAGGTTCTTCACTCAGGATATCAACAACATCATACTGGAGTAAGTGCTGCCAGCAGGGAAGTGTGGGAAGGGGGAATACAAGGAGTCCTTGTCCTGCTCCAGCCTGGGGGGATTCCCCCAGGGTCAGTTCTTCACGAACTGTTCCAGCATGGGTCATTCCACACCAGCCCAGCACAGGTCCCACACAGGGTCACGAGTTCCCCCAGGAGCTCTGCTCTGTGGGTCTCCTCTCTGCACAGGCTGCAGGTCCCTGCCAGGAGCTGCTCCAGCAAGGGACTCCTCATGGGGTCAGAGCCTCCTGTGGGCATCCACCTGCTCCTTGTGGGTCTCCTCCAGAGGCTGCAGGTGGATCTCTGCTCCCTGCTAACCTCCCTGGGCACAGCTGTCTGCCCATGGTCTTACCACAGGCCTCAGGGCATCCTCAGCTCCGGCACCTGGAGCATCTCCTCCCCCTCCTCCCCTGCTGCTCTTGGTGTCTGCTGAGTTGTTCCTCTCACGTATTCTCCCTCCCCTCTTCTCTGGCCACAATCCCTTCTGCACAGTAACTTTTTTGCGTTCTCAAATCTGTTACCCAGAGGTGTTGCTGCCACCCCTGACTGGCTGGGCTGTGCCGCAGTGCCAGGTCCATCCGAGACCTGCTGCGTTGGCTCTGCCAGGCGTGGGGAAGCCTCAGCAGTTCCTGGCAGATCCCCCCCTGTAGCACCCAGGGCCCTAACCTGCCCTGCAAACCCACTGCAGCTGTGTGTCTCCCCCAGCATCGAGCTGCAGACACGGGAGCTGCCGGGCCAGCTCCGCTCCGGGGTGTATGCCCACCTGGCTGCCTTCTTCCCCTGCAGCAAGGACACTCTGCTCAAACGTGCCAGGAGGCTCTATCTCTACGAGCAGGTGAGTGCTCTGGGCAGCACAGTCCTGTGCTGTGTGTGGGATCCAAGCCCCAGGGCACAGCTGGTGTCTCCCTGCCCTGCTGGTGTCCCTGCTCAGGCAGCACAGGGGCTGTGGGCAGGGGACTGGGCAGGCCTCTCTCCCCCTGCTGGATGTGGGAGTCCCAGCTGGAACGTGCTGTGTGGAGCTTCACTGTGTTCTGTGCCTGCTCCAGGGCGGCCGGTTGAAGGAGCCTCTGCAGAAGCTGAAGGAAGCCATTGGAAGGGCCATGCCAGAGCAGGTGGCCAAGTACCAGGAGGAATGCCAAGCCCATACTCAGGCCAAGTTTGCTAAGTAAGCTCCTTGTTTGCTTTTTCTGTGCCTGCAGCTCTTCCCAGCAGGCTCCCTGGGACTGCCCCTGTGTGCAGGGAAGGGATGGGTCCAGAGGGACCTGGACAGGCTCGAGAGTGGCTGATACCAACCTCATGGAGCTCAACAAAACCAAGTGCAGGGTCCTGCCCCTAGGTCAGGGCAATCCCAGACACACCTCTAGGCTGGTGGAGAAGTCATTGAGAGTAGCCCTGGGAGAAGCACTTGGGGGTGACTGTTGATGGAAAACTCACCATGACCTGGCAGTGTGAGCTCACAGCCCAGAGAGCCAACCATGTCCTGGGCTGGATCCCAAGGAGTGTAGGCAGCAGGTGAGGGAGAGGACTCTGCCCCTCTACTCTGCACTTGTGAGACACATCTGGAGTGTTGCACACAGTTCTGGTGTCCCCAGCATAAGTCCACGGGAGGCCACGAAGCTGATCTGGAGCACCTTCCCTATGAGGACAGGCTGAGGGAGTTGGGGCTGTTCAGCCTGGAGAAGAGAAGGTTGTGTGGAGACCTCAGAGCACCTTGCAGGAGCTGAAGGGGCTCCAGGGAAGCTGCAGAGGGATCTGTGTTAGGAACTGCAGGGACAGGACAAGGGAACATGCAGCCTGGGAACACTCAGGCTGGTTTAGTCCCATAGACTCGATTACAAAACCCGGAGTTTCCACCCTGAGCCTGAGGTCTGTGGAGATCTGCTGAGATCTCTCTGACCACTGGGACCTCTGACCAGTGCTGCTTAGAGATACTTAGTTCTTGAGCCTCCAGGACAATGACTTCCATGTTTTCTGTCTCTATTTTAGGATGCTGGAAGAGGAGAAGGACAAGGAGCAGCGAGACCGAGCTTGTTCTGATGACGAGGAGGATGAAGAAAAGGGAGGGAAGCGCCTGACAGGACCACGGAAGAAATTTCAATGGAATGATGAAATCAGGTTTGAATAACTTAGATATTAGTGAACCCATTGCTTGTCCTACTCTTTGCAGTTGGAAGTGAAGCATCTTGGAGTTTGCAGAGCAGAGCTGATCACCTGTAGGCACAGCTGGTCAGAGGCTGTGGCACATGGTGCTTTTCGTGGTGCTGCTGAATCTCACCCTTGTATGCATTGCAAAGTGGAGCTGATTTCAGGCACAGGCCAAGTCTGGGAGAACTTCTGACAAGCCTCTGCAGAGGCCAAAGGAGAGGGACAGACAGACTCTTAACACAGCCAGGTTCTGGCTGTGGGAGCAGTTGAAGCTGCTGGGGTTGCTTCCCCTGGCACCAGGGGGTCTGACTGAGAGGGAAGTGCTGGGAGAAGGGGAGAGTGGCAAAGGATGAAGTGAGCATTGAACCTGCTGTCCCTTTCCTCTCCCTCTGGAACAAATGGGTGCTGCTCCCTGGATGGCTGACTCAGGTAGGACCCAGCCAGCTTTGCTTCCTGCCCTGTCCCTGCTGGGAGGGTCAGTGCTGTGCTTGGTAGTGGTGCCTGTGGTTCTGGCACTGCTTTGCTACCTCAGGAGATGAAATTGGGAAGATGTAGAGTAACAAGCCTTTCCTCCCTGGGTCATCGCTCTGTGTGCTCACACAGAGCCAGGGACGTATTTCCCTTCCTCTTTCTCAGGGAGGCAGTGCAGAGCCAGTTGTGTGAGGAAGGTGCAGGCCCAGGTGTGTCCTGATGTATTGATCCAGCCCTGGATAAAGGGAATGATCTCCAAGTGGGAAAAGTTCATCTGCATAACTGTATTTGAAATCTTCCTGTTCCTCAGGGAGCTGCTTTGCCACTTGGTGAAGATTAAGTTGGATGGTTATGACCTTGACAAGAATAAGACTCAGTCTCTAGAGGATTATGTGAAGACCTTCCTAGAAGGAGAGGTGAAGCCCCTTTGGCCTAAAGGCTGGATGCAGGCCAGGTGAGCAAGAACCAAGCTGTACTGCAGGGATTCCTTGGCCTGAGGGACCTGGGAAGGGCATCAGTCTGACCCTGCTCAGGGAAGGGCTAGTTTCAGGGTTAGATCAGAGTGCTCAGAGCTTTGGCCTGTGCAGTTTTGGAAATTTCCAAGGATGGAGATTACCACAGCATCTCTGGGCTCCTGTTCCAGTGCTTAATCACTCTTCATGAAATCTTTTCGCCTTTCCAGTCAGAATTCCCCTTGCTGCTCTGAATTAAATATTCCCTCTTTCTGTCTGTTACTCTGCACCTTTGAGAAAGCTCTGGCTTCATCTTCTCTGTGGCTCCCTGTCCTCGCCACTCTAGGGAGTGGAAAACTGCCTTTAGATTCCTTCCGTAGGCTTCTCCTTTTCCAGGCTAGGCAAACCCAGTTCCCTCCACCTCTTTGGCTGTCATGGATCTACATTCCTTGGGATGTCTCCAGTCTGTTGACATCTCTCTTGCATTGTGGGGACCCTGGACCTGGATGCTGTGTCCCCATGTGCCCTCACAGGTGTCAGAAAGGAGTAGGCACTTAACTGCTGGCTGTGCTCTTGCTGGCACCTTCCAGTGTATCATGAGCTCTCAGCAGGACACCCTCGTAGCCATGGCTCTTGTCCAGTCTGCCCACCAGGCCCCCAGGTCCTTCCTGGCTCTGTACCCGTGTTGCTGCTTGGGGTTACTCCATCCCAGCTGCAGAACTTTGCACTGGTCTTTGCTGAACTCCACAAGGTTTGTGTTGGTCCCTCCCTCCAGCCTGGGAAGGGCCCTGGGAAGGCCAGGCCTGCCCTCCCTTGTCACACCACCCCCAGACTTACTCAGAGAGCAGTGCAGGTTGTAAGTAACCCCATGGTCAGTCTTGGCCCTGTGTTGGTCTCTGGTGGGTGCCCCTGGCAGGCAGAACTGGCTCTGAGGTGAGGCTCAGTGCCCTGCAGCTTCTCAACTCTGTTTGGCAAAGGATGACTTTATAGTCACAAAGGATACATGTTTGGACACTTTGGTAAGGCTTCCCTGGAATATTCCTCACAAAAGGCAAAGCAGGAAGTTTTCGGGGCTTATTAGAGACTGAGTAGGGATTTGGTGTGTAGTTTTGTGTAAGTGGGAATTTTCCCTCTCTGGTGTCCTGCTCTCTCCTGCAGCTGGCATGGCAGAGAGCCACGCAGATGGAGTCGTTCTGCTGGCACTCTGCACCTTCTGCCTGCTTTGTTTTGCCTGGCAGCTGAAAGGAAGGACAACTGTACAGTTCCTTCCAGCCCAAGCCATTCTGTGCCTCTGTCTCTTTAACCAGCTGGGCAGCACTGTCATCTTCTCTGTGCTCAGTTTGCTTTCTGGGTCTCCTGGGGGATACAGGAGGAAGTAGGTCCCAGTTCCTAAGAGCAGGAAGTATGAGTAACACATCACAGATCCACTTGGAAGGTCCATGGCTGTTGCAGCTGCAGCACGGTCCTGGTGGTGGGACAGGAGCACTAGGAGGTGGGTGCAGATTCCTGCTTGGTTAATGAAGGTATACCCAGGTGGGTGAAGATTCCTACCTAGATATACTCAGCCTGAGAGCCTTAGCTTGCCAAGTTTTAAACACTCTCTTCTTTGAATAAAACCCCTAGTTTGTCAGAGAAACTGTTGTTTAGGCACTCAGGTGTTCACCTTGGACTCAGTGTAGACTCACTTCACTTCCAGTCAGGTTAACTACAGAATGACTGAATAAAAGTGGTTTTCCTGATATCTTTCCCCTGGCTCAAGGACAATGGTTTCTCCTGCTGGGACTTGGAGTTGGACTTGATGATCCTTCTGGGTCCCTTCCAGCCTGAGGTAGTCTGTGACTTCACGGTTTAAAGACAGAGGGTGGATGGACAGCCACACAGGAGGGGGGGGATTGGTGACTGCAGGAGAACTGCAACAGTTTTGTGGATAAGGCAGTTTGGTTCCCTGACATGAAGCTCACAGAAGCTCATCCTTGAGACCAGCGTGAGGAGGAGCAGTTCTGTGAGTCCAGACAGGCCCTGCCATGAGACTGTTTTCTCCACTAACACCAAGGAGATGATTAACAGAATATACAGTTGAAATAAGCTGATTTTTTACAAGAAAAAGGATGGCAAAAGTCTGTTTGTTCCAGAGAGGAGTTGTATTGCACATGCCAGTACTGAAGGTGTGTGGGTAACTCCTCACCCTGGCGTGTCAGGCAGCTGATCTGGTCTGGTCACAGTGCTCGTGTGAGGTTCTGGTTTCTGAGCTCAGCAGTGCAGGGGCGCAGATGGAGCTGAGTCTGCTGGTCATGGTCAGTCAGTGGTTGTGGGAAGGATGTGCTGGTGTGAGGAGTCTCCTCAGCTGTTTGCTGGGGACATGAAGGCTGCAGAGGGAAGGCTTCTCCCCGGTAGTGCTGTGTGTGAGGCAGGGGAAGGAATTGTCTCCCTGGCAGCTGCTGAAGAGCTCGTGGCTGATCTGTGGCAGCAGTGAGTGATGGTCTTGTCTCTCCAGTTGGCTTTTGAAGCTGGCAGAGCTTTCTCCCAAGTTATTGTCCAGGCACTGCCTTAATGGCCCTTCCAGCGCCTACAGGCAGAGCTCCCCGGAGAGGGAACTCTGTGGGGGAGCTCAGGAGGACTTTCCTGGCAAAGGGATGAATATGTTTGCTCTCTCTGATTTGATTTCCCTGAGTCCCCTGCTGTTTTGTGCAGCTCTGTCTCCAGTGATCCCAGCTGCTCTACTGGGTCTTGCTGGATATCACTTCTCATTGCTCTCTTCCCTTCTTAGGACACTGTTTAAGGAGAGCAGGCGTGTGCATGGACACCTCACATCAGTCCTGTGAGTATCACAGCATTCTTCTGGAGTGGAAACTGGTGGACTCCATTCCCTGGGGCCTGGGTGGATGTGCAGGAGGCCCTGAGCTTGCTTGGCCCCCCCCAGACTGTTTGGTGCTGCTTCATTCAGGGAAGCCTAGGGAGGGCAGCTGTGTGTGCCATCCCCCAGCACCAGTCAAGGTCCTGAGGTGCTTTAGCCTTGCAGTCAGCTCAAAAATAGGGACTTTGAAGCCAGGTTGCCTCCTGGGGTCAGTCTGTGCTCAGCCCTGGGAGGCAGGTGAAGGTAAAACGGAGTGTGATGCCAACCCTGTGGTTATTGCTGCCTGTTCAGTCGGTGCTTCCTGGACTCTGGACTCCCTGGGTCTGTTTGGCTGGCTAAAGGAGGGACAGGGTGCTCAGGCTGGTGAAGGTGGGTGCAGCAGCCTCGTGGGTGGTGAGGGCAGAGCTGTCAGGATCCGCTGGGCAGGGCCCTCACTGCCCAAGGGCCTCGTGGGGCTCACTGGTGGTTGGTGCTGATGATGACACGCATCTGGGCTGATGTCTGGTCGACACACAGTCCTGTTCTTGGCACTGGATGAGCAAGGGGAAGTATGAAGAAGACTGTGAAATCAAGTGCAGAGTCATCCTTCCCTCAGCCATACCATTCCAGCAGCTCAGGGATGTCTTGTGCCAGGGATTGATTGCATCTGACCAGGCCAAGTGATCCGTTCTGTGTGGATTTGGCAGATGCTTTTGCATCCTTGACTTCTTCTGGGAACTGAAAAGCAATGTGTGAATTCTCCAGAACAGCCTCTGTGCCAGTTTCTCCGGGTGTTGGAGCAGTGAGGGCAACAGTGGGGTGTGCAGGATGTGTCTCTGAGTGGCTCACTGCTCTGCTCATTTCAAGCCTCTGCTCTGCTCCCTAATCCATCCCCCGTGTGGGAGTTGGGGCTTCCTAGAGCAGCAACCGGTTGTCATGTGGTTTTGAATCCTAGCAACCTGAGATGCTGCCTCTGCTCCCTTGGCTCCCTGCAAAAGACTCAGTGGATCTTCACTCTCAGGGCCCAGGTGTGCTCCCTACTTGGCTCCTGCCTTCCCTGTGGGCATTCAGTGAGCCATGTTTCTTTTGTCTCCCTCAAAACAGGACGAAGAAGAAGGTTATAGCTCCTACTAAGGTGAAAGTGAAGGTGAGTTCTGTGTTTTCTGGTTCTCTTGATTGGCATATGCCAAGAGTCAAGTGGCTGTCACCTTAAATCCTGTGCTTGAGCCTCGTGTCTGTACATCAGCTGCTGTGAAATGGCTCTGCTCAGTACAGGGGTTGAAAAAAACCACTGGAACAGAGCTGGAATGGGTGGCAGCAGCAGTTGGGAGGGAGTTGGGGACTGACAGGCATAGAACCAGTGTGTTCTGCCTTTTATCCCCAAATTGGGAGTCTTCCCTTCCCTTTATCCACAGTAAACTCTGTCTCTCTCCTGACCGTGCCTTCCCTTGTGATTTTGTTCCAGGAATCTTCCTGCAAGCCAGAAAAAAAGATGTCAGCGTCTGTTCCTTCCATGCACTCGAGCAGCACCTTAGCTCTGTCTTCAGAGCCCCAGGGAGGAGCTCTGGGCATCAGTGTCCAGCCCAGGGAACTCCTGGCCCTTGGGACAGCCCAGGCAGGCGGCAGCAGTGGCACTGCTGCTGCCTTCAGGGACGACTCCCTGGACGAGGACCTGATTCACAACCCCACGTCCTCCCTCGACGCAGTCTCCAAGGAACTGGCTGTGCTCAACAGCAGAGCAGGAGGGAGCCCTGACTTTACCCTTCCTGCAGCTCCCAAAGCTCCACCAGAGAAGATCCCAACTCTTGCATCCTCGGAGGAGAAGAGGACATTTCCCAAGTCCAGCCCTTCCCCTACGTCATCCTCCGGCTCCCTCCAGTCTCCTCTCAATTTCCTGGCCGAGCAGGCCCTGGCGTTGGGTCAGTCTGCTCAGGACAAGAAGACAGAGAACTCGAACTAC
>NW_008668578.1:0-10369 GCF_000695815.1 Acanthisitta chloris
GCGCGGGGCCGGGCGGTGTGGGGAGGCCGAGGCGCGCGGCAGAGCCCGGAAACGAGCCTTTCCAGGCCCAGGCTGAATGACATGAGCCGTGGCTTAAGTTCAGAGTGTTCTGTACCCTCTGCCTCCCTCTTTTTCATTGTGTCAGTCGCTGCTCCATCATCCTTTCGGGCTGTTTCCGCTGTGTTCAGAGCCCACAAAACAAATTCTGTCTAGCACTGGCACAAACTTCTTTATCAGTGTCCGGTCTCACGTTCTGTGTAGCACAGCTGTGTTGCTGTAGCCTCTGACACGCAGCCTGGCTGCGTAAAGGGGCGTTTAACACTGGTGTAGGAATTGCCACTTTCTTTCTGTAGCTTTTTCTGTTCCTTGCCATAATCTTGTGGATTCTATTTTCCCTTTAGCCACTGTGAGACCAAAGAACGAAGTGGAGCAGAAGCAGCTCTGTGCCTTTGGGGAATATGTGGCCGAGATCCTGCCCAAGTATATCCAGCAAGTGCAGGTAGGTGCTGCTGGAGGAACTGTCCTTGTGGCAGGACAGGGCCCAGTGGACACACCAAGTGTTTGTCAGCTGTTCCAGACATCGTTCTGTGAAGGAAAATGGTGTGAATGACACAGAAGTTCCTGCTGTTGTTAAACCCTTGGCCTGATGTCATCCTGTGTCTGCTGCACCTCTCTGAGTGCTCCTCTGGAACCACACACTGTTTGTGCTCCTGGTGCTGCACCCATGCCCTTGCCCCGCTCTGTCCCTGCAGGTGACGTGTTTCAACGAGCTGGAGCTCCTGATCCATCCTGACGGGATCGTCCCCGTGCTGACGTTCCTGCGCGACCACACGAACGCGCAGTTCAAGTCCCTGGCTGACCTGACCGCAGTCGATGTCCCGTCACGGCACTACCGCTTTGAGGTGAGGGGGCCTGGGGCTGTGCCTGCTGCTGCAGCTCCCACACTCCGTTTGCTCGTGACGGAGGAAGAGAATCCGCTCTGCACTGCTGGGGCTCCTTCTGTCTGTCCATCGTGGAGGCAGAGCTGGGCCTGCACAGCACGCAGTCTGGCTGTCCTTTTCTGCTTTGCTAAAAGTCTCTCTCTCTTTCCCCCCTCGCCTTGATTTTGTGGGAGTTTTTTTGTTTTACAAAAGTGTCTAGAGACTTCTTTCTGTCCAGCTGTGAGTTCATGCTTGTTCTTCTTCCATTTTGGCCTGTTAGTTGCTGTTGACACAACTGATCATGTTTTGCTTTAAATCCCATCAATCTTCCTTAAAACTTTCCTCTCAGAAACAAAGAAAAAAAACTCTTTTAGTTGCCTTAAAAGCATTTCCTGAAAGTCAGGGCCAAGTAGGAGACGAGGCACATTTCAGAATCCTCTCAGAAGGTTTTGGGCACTGAACTTTCTCTGACTCTTAGATATTATCAGAGGTTTGGTTCCTCCAGATGCTTTTGAATATCTCTCTCACATGTAGCTTTTCTAGAAAGAAAACACATCTTTGGGAAAAACCACAGACTCAGCATATTGTCTTCTCATCTACTATGAGGAAGCTTTGTTCACAGTGTTGTTGCATGAGTGTTCCTATAGTTTCACCAAGAAGGATCTGCAAAGGCAGTGGCAGAAGACGTGTGGGGCTCCACGCTGTAGGAGACTGACCATGGCAGCCTTGTGGATGGACAGATGTCTGTCTGCCCTTGTCTGGTCTGGGCAGGAGAAGGGACTTGGGAGATTTTTAGTTGCCAGGAAATAAAAAGGATGCTGAAAAGTAGCTGATTGATTTTCCCCCTTTGGTTTGCCTTGTGGTGTTGAATCACTTGCCAAGAGGTGCTCAGAAAGCAAGGTGTGGCAGGTTTGCCCTGTTTGTATCGGCTAACCAGATGTCTGTGGGTTTCGAGCATTTGAAATACTCTGTGTGTGGCTTTGCTTGGCCAGTGCTGTACTGCAGAGAGAGCCATAAATGCCACACAGGACCAATGCTGCCTTTATTCTGCTTCAGATTGTGTACAACCTCCTGTCCCTGCGGTTCAACAGTCGGATCCGCGTGAAGACGTACACGGACGAGCTGACTCCTGTTGACTCAGCAGTGTCTGTGCACAAGGCAGCCAACTGGTATGAACGGGAGGTGAGTGGGAACAGTCCTTGTGAAGGAGGCTGTATTTTCCTGGTTTAGCTGAAGAGAGAATTGTTTCCCTGACTGCCTCTGCAGCATGGCAGATAAAAGGGTGTTTGATTTACTTCTCTGAATTCCTGCATCGGTTCCGCTGGCACTGTGGAAAGCCAGGCAGGAGCCAACATTTTGTGGACATAATAGGTTTTTTTTCAAATGAGTCTAACCTACCTGGCTCGCTCTTATTTAGGTTTGGGACATGTATGGTGTTTTCTTTGCCAACCACCCTGACCTAAGGCGAATCCTCACAGACTATGGGTTCGAGGGCCATCCATTCCGGAAGGATTTCCCACTCTCTGGTTATGTGGAGGTAGGAGCTACAGTTGTGTCTAAAGTTATCAAGACTCTCCAATGCTTTTCTCCGATGTTTGCTCGAGATTGGCTGCTTTACAGGCGTTTGTTCACAAGGTACTGAGAGTGTATTCCAGAGGACTTTCATAGATCTGCATGGAAGTCTGAAGTATCACACAAAGTATCATCCATAGTGAGGCAGCCTAAGGCCAGAGACACTGAGCAAATGTTATGTGCCATATACCAAAGATATTTGTCAGGCAGAGAAAGTGCTGCTGCTTTTAGCACGTTTTCTGGGAGATTAAAGTTTCCACTGCAAAACTGGAGATTTCTAGAGGGATAAAGGATCGAACCATTCTTAATTCAGTTGGAGCTTCACTTAGTTGAATTTTTGTACGCACAGATTATAAAACTGTATTTAAACTGAGTCGTGCCATTTATCATTTCCCTCTGTATGTCAAACCACAGCTGAAATCAGTGTGTTTGGTATCTGCCTGGTTTCAAATGATCACCTTGCAGAAGCAGACAGACTTGGTGCAGTATTAGGAATGACTTGAGTCGCAGGAGGAAGCAGGCTCTGCAAGCAACAGACTGTTTCAAGAAACATAAAAATAACAGTAAATCCTGCAAATGAGGACCAGGCAGCATGTCCTGAGCTGGGGTTTGGAGGTCTGGACTGGCACAGCGGGGATAAAGTAGGCCCATCAGGAGTGTGGTGCTCACCTGCATTTCAGCCTGGGTGTCTTTTTTCCCCCCATGTTCTGAGTGTTATGCTAAAAATTAGAGCAACTAAACCCAAATCAACACCATATTGTAAAGACTGATGAGTGTAGTCCCAGCTGTGCCAGGCCCAGGATGGGCCACCTGATTTTGGTGACTTGGGAGAAATTCCTTTGTCATATGACCAACTCGATGTGTTACTGCACATGACCTTCATGTGACCTGTTAGGCTGGGCACTCCTCATTCTGAGAGGTTAGTCCTGACTCCTGAGGTGCAAAGAGGAAGGTTTTCCTGGAGAGTCCAGAGGTCTTGGTATTATCTGGAGTATTACCTCCTCATTCAGTAATGGGGAGAGCTGAAGCTGTGGCAGAGGCCTGTGGCCCATCCATGGCATAAGAATCAGGATTGTCTGTACCGGAGGGTGGTGTGGGTCACTCCTGTGCACAGCTGATAGCAGAGGTGCTGTGGGACTGTGAAAGTGACTGGGCTGTGTCCTTTGCTGTGTCCTAGGTGCGATACGATGATGAGGTGAAACGGGTGGTGGCAGAGCCCGTGGAGCTGTCTCAGGAGTTCCGCAAGTTTGATCTCAACAGTCCCTGGGAGGCATTTCCTGCCTACCGTGCAGCCCCAGAGCCCCTGAAGATAGAAGCAGGAGCCAAGAAGGAAGATGTGAAATAGCAGCCAAAGGGGGTGGATGCACAGCACCCTCCTCTGCTCCAGCACAGTATTTATGATAATAAAGATCGGTATGAGATACCTGCCTGCTGTCATCTCCTGAGTAATGTTTTCAGACTAGATGAAAAGCACAAGGTGAGGGAATGCTCATTTGCAGTCCTGATAATCCAACTAGTAGATGTTTATCTGCTGCTTTGAGCTGTAAACCACTGGGATTTGTCTTTCTGGTTTGCAGATTGGAGTGCAGGCATTCCCTGTGGCTAAGGTGTTCTATACATACCACTTCTGCCAGCAGCCCCTGCAGGCATGAGACATAACCTGAGCCCTTGCTAGGAGACTGCACTGAAGCAGCTGTGGACCTTAAGCAATGGGACAGCAGTATCTTAGCTCCAGGATGGGTGTTGGGAGCACTGTAATAATATGGCAAACAGGCAAAGCTCTTCTACATGATTCTATTGCAATTGTTAGGACAACACAAATGCACCTGGATCCAGACCAAAACAGTTATGGAAATCTCTCTACTGTTTGCATGGGAATTAGGTCAGTGACTTCTCTTCCAAAAGGAGTTGCAGGTAGCCTCTGGTGTGACATTCCCTCAGGCTTCCTTTTTCTTCACAATCCAGCAGTCTTTACTTTCTTCTCTATCTTCAGATTGTGCTTTTTTCCTGCAGCCAAAAATACCTCCCTCCATTGTCTCATGCCTTTGTGTCACTACTCCAATTATTTGGAGCTGTATAGCATTACCACTGGCATTGTTCTAGTGGAAAAATCTCAGTTTTCTCCAGAAAAGCTAGAACAATACTGTAGTTCCAGTCCACACAGGCATCAGTAATGTCCCTTGTCTTTGATCCAGGAAATGCACAACAGAGTTCTGCACCAGAAAGGTGACTGACACCATTGAGATCTGAAACTATCGCAGAAAGATACTTAACAAAATCATTCACAAGCTGTCTGTAGAGACTCCATGAATCACTACTTAAGCTTTAAAAATTGTGAAAGCACTAACTACAGCGGGTTTGGCGGAGGTTAGTGTGGTATGGAGGAAGGGGTAGGACAATAGTAGATTCAATTAAGAAGGAAACTATTCACTGTAACTAGAATGTGATCTGTTTTCAGGAATAAAGAGCTGAACTCTATGCTAGGAATCAGGTTTTGTGTTTGCTTGTTTGTTTCCACCCTACCCTATACTCATGGCCTACTTAAATGTTATTTATTTCTGTTGTGTTTGAGGCTGCTGAGGCCAGCAGCGCTTGGGGTGTGTCTCTGGTGAAAATTAACAGCATTTGCCACTCACCTTAAACGTGACAGCTGTGTATGGAACCGAGAAGGGAACACAAATCAGCAGACATTGGAGGTTTTATACAGTTCCTAGCTCCACTTTGGATCTGCCATCAATTGAGCTGATTAAAGAGGAAATGTACTTTTAGTCCTTTTAGCTGCTCCACAGCTGGTTCTCTTCTCTGTTGCAGTCTCTCATAGCATGCTGCTGCCTGTTGCACAAGACAGAGAAGTTCCTGGCACCACTTCAGTTACCATGAAAATTCCTTATAAAGTACTTCTCCACATTCTCCTTCCCCCACCTTGGGTTGCTTGAGACACCACACCAAGACTCGTGATCTATATATGATAAAATATGGGCATTTCCCAGTGCAATAAGTCAGGAGACTGAGGTAGCAGGAACAGAAGGAAATTGCCATGTAAACATAATGTTTGTGCAGAGGGAGAACTTGATTGATGTAACATCAAGAAATGCTAGACAGTGCCCTGTCAAGAATGTGTGTCTTGGAAAAGCAGCGAGCCCTGTGGGGACAGGCACAGACTCCAGCAGGTCTTTTGTATGTGGAGTTACTGCTAATGGACCCAAAGCTTATCTATTAGCGAAGCCTGGAAGATGCTGAAGCGATTTAGTCACCCAGACCCGTTATCCCAGGGCCCAGGCAGTTACAGAGCCTCATGAAGGACTGCCAGTGTTTGAATTCTAACTCCCCCACTGCTCCTGAGCTCCAGGGGCCACTTTTGCCTGTGAGCCTGCTCACTCTGGGTTCTGTGCAGCTGCTGGACACCTGCTTTGTGCTGGGCGAGGCTGTGGTCAGCTTGGTCAAGCACAAAGTTGTGTTCCAGCTCCTCTGTCCCTGCCTGTTCTGCACTGCCAGCCTCCACGAAGCTTGTTTGCCTGAGCTGGATTCTCTGAGTGTAGGAGGGTGTTGGAGGAGATGTCAGATGTAGCTGACTTACAGACAGGCTTTACTGCAGGGACAAATAGGCTTGAGGCAATGACTCACAGTCACTGTGCTGAGCTCCCAGCTGAGTGGGTTTTGCGGGTGTTTTCGGGAACTGTCCCTACAGCCAGGCAAGCAGACTCCTCCCTGAGGATGTGGCTATTCATAGTGTCAGGGTGTGCACCCACATCATGGCCACAGTGGGTATAGAGCCTTACAACCCATCTCCAGTCACACTCCACGAGGGGATTCCAGCTGAGCCCAGCACACCTGCAGAACAGAGCTCAGGGGGCACAGGCTGGGGGACAGCGTCACCTGCCACGCTGCAGCCCGCGGCGTCTCCAAGCTGTCCAGGGCCTGGGGGGGCTGTTTGTACACGAGCTGCAGTGGGATGGGGCCCTCTCTGTTTTGTTACACAGCTCATTGCTTCTGCAAGCAGTGGATGCTGCTCACAAGCTGAAAGAAAAAGGCAAGGAAAGCATCTGCCTAAGGACTGACAGCACCTGTGTAGCAGAGGTCCCATCCAATTATGGTCAGCACTTCACTTCTCCTTCCCTCAAGGTTTTCTTCCTTCTTCCCCTCCAGTGACTCCAACATCACCTTCTCTGGGGGCCATGTATGTCCTTCTTCCTTCCCCTCTTTCCTCAACCACCTTCTCATTTTCATCTCCATAGCACCTGCCAGACAGACCCAAGCTGGGGACAGTGATCTCCCCAGGTTCTGGGTGAGATGATTGAAGCAAGAGACTTCTCCACTCCTATAAACAGAATTTCCCTTTGGTGAATATGCTGTCTCCCTGCAGTCCCATTTCAGAGACCTGCCTCCCAAAGAGGTTCTTCTGGTGATATATTTAAGCACACCTTGTTTCTCAACCTGCATCCAACCAGCTCCCACAGTTTTCAATCCCTCTTACCTTGTTCCCCTTTCCCGTGTTCCTGCTTCAGGAGGTTATGGTGGAAAGGATGGAACCAGTCAATGTGTCCCTGCAGAAACCTGGCTCATGGTGCTGTTTTGAAACTGCTCCGGCAGCAGACAGCATGACCAAGGAGTGCAGAAGGGCAGGTTGTGCGTGCTCAGCTGTGAGCACCTGGCAAGGACAAAATCCCTCAGGAGGAGGAGGTGCACTGCCTAACACTGCAGTCATACATGCAGGGACTCTGTGCAGCTGTAAGCAGCTCAGGCTTGTTTCTGTGCAACTACTGCTGCTATACAAACAACTAAGGCATATGTTCATCACTCTGCAATTGACCTCTGGTGTGGGATAGTGAGGCATTTCTGCAAAATTCCCTCAGCTCACGGCAGCATCCACCACCGATGTTTGTCCCTTGTCTGCGATCTGAGCAGAGACTCTGAGCCTGCTCTCTTCTCCTCCCACCAGCACGGCTATCCTCCTCTAAGCAATTCAGCTGCCAGCCACTTCTAGGAAGTTCTTCTGTTGACAAAACCATGTACAGCCCTTGCAGATGTTGGCCAAAATCCTGGGCTCCTTGTGTCACATGTTGCTTGCTAAAGAGAGGCTGTTCCATGGCTCATGAGACACAGGGGCTTTGCATAGTGCCTTCAACAAAGTGGCACTGTGGATTGTAAGGGACTCTGGCACCAAGCAGAACACACATCAATCTCCCTGCACAGATACACCATCAGCATCTGCCTCTTGAGCAGCTTGTGATTCACAGTCCAATAAGACACCAGATCCCAGAAGGGATGAAACTAAAACATGAGCAGCAGCAAATAATGAGAAATGAAAGCAGCACAGCCTGACTTGAAGATACCTAAGGCTGTGATAGAAACACAGGTCTTATTTTGCTCCAAACAGGGTAAGAGTGGCTCTGGATTATTGCAGGCCCTTCCTCCCAAAACAAGTGTGTGGCTCTTCCATTATGTGCTGCTTCTCTTAGCTAGTATGGATCCATGTACAGCCGGTACAGCTACAGATCCTGGAAGTTTCAGAAGACATGGTACTTTGCACACTGATGGCTTACTAACTGGGACATCACCCCACCCTCAGTAAACCCTCTGGTGACACTATGACAGTAGTCACTACAAACTGATGTCCTGTACCTTGCTGAGAAAGGAATGCATCTCTTTTCTAGTCCCTTTAACCCGAGGAAGATGGTATTATTACTCACTTGTACACATTATTATATACTTGTACAGTCCTGGCACCCCAGAACTGGTTGGAGAACCCAGGATCACACTGTGCCATACAGAGTAGACATACAGAACTGCTGGACTGAGGGCTGGGCACTGATAAAAGTGTAAAGATATGTAGAGAACAGATATCTGCTGCTTTCTCTGGGCTGGTGGATGAAATCTTCCGTGACCTGTGCAAGGGGCTCTGCCCTGCACACACCACCCTCCTGGCTTCCTGGCCGTGGGAGGAGAAGCCTTCACATTTAGCATCCCTGAAACACTCCTCTGGTTCTAACCTGGCCAGGGCCAAGAGAGACACCTGGGAAGGGAAACTGCGTCGGGCAGGATCCTTCAGCCACATCCCTGGTGATTTCCAATGCTTTCCACCTGATACAGGACGTCGTCCAAATATGCCACACCTCTTTGTCCTGCTTTCTGCACTGTGCTCACCACCCTCTAAGGATTTATATGCAAGCTTTTGTTTTTAAATGAAAAAGGACAAAACTATAAAGTGCATTTCATCCTGTCCTGATTTCTTGGCTAAGTGGGCTGTGCTGAAGAGACAGTGCTATTGAGATGTGTTAGCTCTCCTGGTGAGTGAGACTTACTGGGGAGACAAGACCTATTTTCCCAGGATGTTATGCTGCTGTCCTAGCTCCATTTCAGGTCATTCAGTTCAGCCTCCTTATATTCTCCCCGTGGTTCAAGCCAAATTCAGAATCTTTTCTCCAGTAACCAGCTAAGCAGATTTTATTGTGTTTCATGATATAGGTCACATATTTAAGTTCATTTTTCTGCTCATGTGGCATCATATTTTATGTGTCAATAGCAATTTCCCATCCCATGTATGCATTTTTTCTTTACACAGCAAGCTGAAAACGTATGTATTCCACAAAGCTTTCTAGTGTCTGTATATCATATTGGCTGCTTTGTCTCAGTTATCAGTTTGGAACATGCTTCCTTAAATCTCATTTAAATTCTGAAGGATCTTGACCTAGTTATTTCTTCAGCAGATTCTCCCTCTTCTGTAAATTTTTTCATGTGCAGCTATGGCACTTTACAAGCCAAACATTACAAATACACAATCTCTATCCTCAGAGTCAGAAATATAATTGTTTTATAGAAAGAGATCATTAACATTTTTCTGTCTTACACACTGGACTGTGGAATTAAATAAATGTAATTATCTCCTCAGGAGGGTTTAGATTTTACTTTTTGTGGTTTGTACTAGGTTTCCTGCTGCCACTATAGGTACATTGGTGCTGAACATCACTGCATGTGCTCAGCTGATGGGACCTGTAATTCCCTTTCTATCAGCATAATGTCACCGTGCTGAACAACAGGGGCATGGGTGATATTCGGAGTGGGAGCTGCTAGACTTTGACCCAGTTAATCTTCTTCCAAGCTGTTCTAGCCCAAGAAGATAAATAGTAAAGCAGGAACAAGATGCCTGGAAGCAAGACACCACAGACAACAGTTGTAGAGGTCAGGGTAGGGCTGGGACAGGAGACAAATGCACACAGTCCATAAAGCAGGTTGTTTATTGCTGGGTTTTGCACCGTGTGTTTGCTTCTTTCATTTTGGTTTGTGCTGTGGGGTTGGTTTTGTTTGGTTTTCACCCCAAAAGATGTAAGAAATCAGATTAGAAGTACAAGTGCCTGTAAACTAGTGTCCCAACTACTGTTCTACTATTCTTATGCTGAGCTGAGATGGCACTAATGCCTGAAAAGTTTGTCTTGCTGCAGAATATACAATCTGAGCCATATGAGTGTATGGATGAGGGCTGGGTGGATTGTCCTGTGCCTCAGACACAAATGCACTGCTTTGAGCTCAGGACTGTGCTAGGACCAGTGCAGCAGCATTGCTCTCCGTCGAGCAGACTATCAGTTAAATTCGAGGGGTGTCACAAACCTTCACGCATACTCCAGATTTTTGTGAGAAAACCCAGGGGGTTAGCTCAGCTGAAACAGCACCACCGGCACTAGCACGAAGCCTCAGCCTCCCTGAGCGTGTCCTGCCATCCGCAGCAGTGTGGGGACACAGCAGTGTCCTTGCAGCTGCCACGGCCCCAGCAGACACACCGTGGGTCTGCAGAGCACGGCATGCCACGGACTGCCGCGCCACGGCGGCTGGGAACACCGCTGGTCCTGCCTGTGGGAGAATTTCTGATTGCTAAGGGACGT
>NW_008668578.1:10396-12893 GCF_000695815.1 Acanthisitta chloris
CCAGCTTTCCTAGCGGGCCCTGAACAAGCTGCAAGCCAAGCTGTTCAGGGACACTGCTGCGGCTGGAATGGGAGGAAGGAGGGAGCAAGATAAGCAGCTCCTGCTGTGGGATGCAGGAGCTGGAGATGGTTAGGGGTGGAGAACAATGATTGGGGCATTTTATGATTGATATTTTAATAGCCAATTCCATTGTGTGTAAGGTGGGCTAGTAACCGTAGTTAACCTATGATAAGTGGGCGCTTAAAATAGGTGTGTATAAAAGAATCACTTTTGTAAATAATAAAAGTCATCACGAGATATGCAAGAAGATGATGACGGCGTCGCCTCTTTGTACGTGAACTCCTGCACCTGCCTGCACGAGGCTGCCAGCACAGCATGTGGCAGGGGAGCAATACCCAGGGACACACTGCTGGGAGGGCAGTGCCCTGCAGCCAACAGTGACACTGCTCACACTTTGCATTAGGAGCCTGGTCCTGACCCAAAACCGAGGAGGTTTAAAAATACACTTTTTATTCTCACCCACCTTGTTTCTGGGCTTTCAGAGGATGAGTTCAGAGATTCAAGCTCTCACCTCTCACTACCAGGCTAGAAGCCTCTTTTTTTTTTTGTTTCTAAATGTGTTCTAAGGCTAGAAGCCTCTTTTTTTTTTTTTGTTTCTAAATGTGTTCTTTCCACTGAATGAAGCTGAGACTCAAACACAGCTTCTGGACTTCATCTGCATCAGAGAAAGAAAAAGCACCAAATATTGTGCAACTTGCAATAAAATCATAAGAGGTACCAACTCTTCATACACACAAATGGTAAAACAGAGTATGCACAGACAGACTGGCTCAGTAGCACATACTCCAGCTCGTTCAATCATCATGCTTCTTTCTCCCCTGAGCCGGTACCTCAGCCAGTGACAAGCACACCAGAGTCACAAAATAGCAACAAATTACAAGCTAGAACATTTTATATCTTTTGTATTTTTATTACATTCATTTTCATTACATTTATTCCCTCCCCAGATATACAAGGAAAGTCACCACATCCTTTGCTTTCTGGGTGCTGGGGATCTGCAGTAACATGACTGCAGTGGCTCTCTGACCCTCAGCATCTCACTACACTGCCCCATCGCTGCCCCAAAACTACCTCATGCTTTATGCTTAAGTCAAACACCAACACAGAACACACAGGAGCAGCCTGAAAGGCCTCTCTACGGATGAACGGCAGACACAGCAGTGGCCCTGCAGCCAGGGCACAGCGTGCAGCGTAAGGAAAGCACTGGACACATGATAGCATGCTCAGAGGATGATATTTGAAGAGGAGCTATACCCAAGTTCATGGCACCTTGGCTCTTCTTATGCTGCTTCCACATCTGCATTTAGTTATTTGACCCTTGAGGCGAGCTGGCACCTGGGAGCAGCTTTGGCTGAGCATCTGAATAGATCAGGAATCCTGTGAAGGTGATGTACTTGCCGTGGTTGCTGTAGGCACCATAGCCATCGTGCTGATGGCTGTAGAGCCAAACAGTGTCCCCATATTGCAGGGGCAGCATGATGCTCTGACTCTGCATCTCCCGCCTCTTGGAGTGGTTGTCGTCATAGATCATGGCCTGCACCTCATTGTGGTTCTTCATAAGTTTCACTGACATAGTCTTAAAGGGCATTTTGCCAATGGTGAAGGAGAAATAGTACGCCCCGGGTATACGGCACGAGAAGATGCCAGTGGAGGAATTGAAGTCTTTTCCAATGTTCACAAACTCTGTGTCAAATGTGATTGGCTCGTGCTGGGTTTGCTGCTCATCCGTCCCCAGGAGACTCTGTGAGCGGGCGACAGAGAACGCAGAGCGAGGGTCGTGCGTCTTGCTCGGCTGATCAGACAGCACGTGCTGCTGGGAAGCTTTATTCTGTTCTCTGGCAATCTGCTGAATAGTGTGAGGGTGCGGTCCCATCTCTTGGGAGCTGAGAGCATTCTGGAAGAAGGCAGAAGTGTCTGGATAGATTAGGTAGCCATTGAAAGTGGTGTAGGGGCCCACATTGCTGTAAAGAGCATACTTGGGGTCTCCGTGCAGACGCAGCCAAACCGTGTCGCCGTAGTCGAGCTGCAGCATGGCGCTCTGGCTGGCCACCTTGCGTTCCTTGCGGTGATGTTCGTCATACACGATTACCTGCACCTCGTTCTTGTTCCTCATCAGCATGACAGACAAGTTTTTCTTTGGGTATTTCCCAACAGTGAAGGAGAAGTAGTAGGCTCCAGGGATCCGACAGCGGAACAATCCAGTCTTGGGATCAAAGTCATTGCCAATGTTCACATAGACCTTGTCGAAGGTGATAACCATCTCGGAGCTCCCTTCCATGCTGCTGGTTCTGGCCACAGAGAAAGCAGAGCGAAATTCGGCACTGGGGTCTGCGGGGAAGCCATCTACAGGAAGAAAAAACATGCAGCAAAGGAAGCCAAAGAGAACCTGAACCTTCAGTGTCATCATTGTATCTGAAAGGAAAAAGAAGCGTATTTT